>NC_074673.1:13258381-13433381 GCF_029448725.1 Salvelinus fontinalis | reverse complement strand
CTAGAGAATGCTTCAACTCATCCTGTCTCTCCCTAGAGAATGCTTCAACTCATCCTGTCTCTCCCTAGAGAATGCTTCAACTCATCCTGTCTCTCCCTAGAGAATGCTTCAACTCATCCTGTCTCTTCCTAGAGAATGCTTCAACTCATCCTGTCTCTCCCTAGAGAATGCTTCAACTCATCCTGTCTCTCCCTAGAGAATGCTTCAACTCATCCTGTCTCTTCCTAGAGAATGCTTCAACTCATCCTGTCTCTTCCTAGAGAATGCTTCAATTCATCCTGTCTCTCCCTAGAGAATGCTTCAACTCATCCTGTCTCTCCCTAGGGAATGCTTCAACTCATCCTGTCTCTCCCTAGAGAATGCTTCAACTCATCCTGTCTCTTCCTAGAGAATGCTTCAACTCATCCTGTCTCTTCCTAGAGAATGTTTCAACTCATCCTGTCTCTCCCTAGAGAATGCTTCAACTCATCCTGTCTCTTCCTAGAGAATGCTTCAACTCATCCTGTCTCTTCCTAGAGAATGCTTCAACTCATCCTGTCTCTCCCTAGAGAATGCTTCAACTCATCCTGTCTCTCCCTAGAGAATTCTTCAACTCATCCTGTCTCTTCCTAGAGAATGCTTCAACTCATCCTGTCTCTTCCTAGAGAATGCTTCAATTCATCCTGTCTCTCCCTAGAGAATGCTTCAATTCATCCTGTCTCTCCCTAGGGAATGCTTCAACTCATCCTGTCTCTCCCTAGAGAATGCTTCAACTCATCCTGTCTCTTCCTAGAGAATGCTTCAACTCATCCTGTCTCTTCCTAGAGAATGTTTCAACTCATCCTGTCTCTCCCTAGAGAATGCTTCAACTCATCCTGTCTCTTCCTAGAGAATGCTTCAACTCATCCTGTCTCTTCCTAGAGAATGCTTCAACTCATCCTGTCTCTCCCTAGAGAATGCTTCAACTCATCCTGTCTCTCCCTAGAGAATTCTTCAACTCATCCTGTCTCTTCCTAGAGAATGCTTCAACTCATCCTGTCTCTTCCTAGATAATGCTTCAACTCATCCTGTCTCTTCCTAGAGAATGCTTCAACTCATCCTGTCTCTCCCTAGAGAATGCTTCAACGCATCCTGTCTCTCCCTAGGGAATGCTTCAACTCATCCTGTCTCTCCCTAGAGAATGCTTCAACTCATCCTGTCTCTTCCTAGAGAATGCTTCAACTCATCCTGTCTCTTCCTAGAGAATGCTTCAACTCATCCTGTCTCTCCCTAGAGAATGCTTCAACTCATCCTGTCTCGTCCTAGAGAATGCTTCAACTCATCCTGTCTCTTCCTAGAGAATGCTTCAACTCATCCTGTCTCTTACTAGAGAATGCTTCAACTTATCCTGTCTCTTACTAGAGAATGCTTCATGCTTCAACCCATCCTGTCTCTTCCTAGAGAATGGCTAGACTGCAAACTCTCCTTCCAGACTCATATCAAACATCTCCAATCCAAAATCAAATCTAGTCGGCTTTCTATTTCGCAACAAAGCCTCCTTCAAATTTACCCTAGTAAAACGGACCATCCTACCGATCCTCGACTTCAGCGATGTCATCTACAAAATAGCTTCCAATACTCTACTCAGCAAACTGGATGCAGTTTATCACAGTGCCATCCGTTTTGTTACTAAAGCACCTTATACCACCCACCACTGCGACCTGTATGCTCCAGTCGGCTGGCCCTCGCTACATGTTCGTCGTCAGACCCACTGGCTCCAGGTCATCTACAAGGCTATGCTAGGTAAAGCGCCGCCTTATCTCAGTTCACTGGTCACAATGGCAACACCCACCGTAGCACGCGCTCCAGCAGGTGTATCTCACTGATCATCCCTAAAGCCAAAACCTAATTTGGCCGCCTTTCCTTCCAGTTCTCTGCTGCCTGCGACTGGAACGAATTGCAAAAATCTCTGAAGTTGGAGACTTTTATCTCCCTCAACAACTTTAAACATCTGCTATCTGAGCAGCTAACCGATCGCTGCAGCTGTACATAGTCCATCGGTATATAGCCCATCCAATTTACCTACCTCATCCAGCATACTGTTTTTATTTATTTACTTTTCTGCTCTTTTGCACACCAGTATCTCTACTTGCACATGATCATCTGATGATTTATCACCCCAGTGTTAATCTGCTAAATTGTAATTTTTTCGCTCCTATGGCCTATTTATTGCCTACCTCCTCATGCCTTTTGCACACATTGTATATAGATTCTCTTTTTTAATTTTTTTTTTCCTACTATGTTATTGACTTGTTTATTGTTTACTCCATGTGTAACTCTGTGTTGTTGTCTGTTCACACTGCTATGCTTTATCTTGGCCAGGTCGCAGTTGCAAATGAGAACTTGTTCTCAACTAGCCTACCTGGTTAAATAAAGGTGAAAAAAAAAATGCTTCATATATTTTTTCTTCACCATTATTTAACCAGGTAGGCTAGTTGAGAACAAGTTCTCATTTACAACTGCGACCTGGCCAAGATAAAGCAAAGCAGTGTGACACAAACAACAACACAGAGTTACACATGGGATAAACAAACATATCGTCAATAATACAGTAGGAAAAGTCTATATACAGTGTGTGCCAATGAGGTAGGATAAGGAAGGTAAGGCAATAAATAGGCCATAGTGGCGAAATAATTACAATATAGCAATTAAACACTGGAGCGATCGATGTGCAGAAGATGAATGTGCAAGAAGAGATACTCGGGTGCAAAGGAGCTAAATAAATAAATAACAGTATAGGGATGAGGTAGTTGGATGGTCGCAGTGGTGGGTAGTATATGGGGCTTTGGTGACAAAACAGATGGCACTGTGATAGACTACATCCAGTATGCTGAGTAGAGTGTTGGAGGCTATTTTGTAAATGACATCGCCGAAGTCAAGGATCGGTAGGATAGTCAGTTTTACGAGGATATGTTTGGCAGCATGAGTGAAGGATGCTTTGTTGCGAAATAGGAAGCCGATTCTAGATTTAACTTTGGATTGGAGATGCTTAATGTGAGTCTGGAAGGAGAGTTTACAGTCTAACCAGACACCTAGGTATTTGTAGTTGTCCACATATTCTAAGTCAGAGCCGTCCAGAGTAGGGATGTTGGACGGGCGGGCAGGTGCGGGCAGCGATCGGTTGAAGAGCATCCATTTAGTTTTACTTTCATTTAAGAGCTGTTTGAGGCCACGGAAGGAGAGTTGTATGGCATTGAAGCTCGCCTGGAGGTTAGTTAACACAGTGTCCAAAGAACGGCCAGAAGTATGCAGAATGGTGTCATCATACAGAGAAAAGAGTCGGACCGAGAATTTAACTCTGTGGCACACCCATAGTGTCATGTTTTTGATCATCATGTCTTGTCCCTGTGCTTCCCTCTGCTGGTCTTATTAGGTTCTTTCCCTCTTTTCTATCCTTCTCTCTCCTCCTCCCTTTCTCCCTCTCCCGCTCTCTCTCTATCGTTCCGTTCCTGCTCCCAGCTGTTTCTCATTCTCCTAACGACCTCATTTACTCTTTCACACCTGTCCCCTATTTTTGCCCTCATTAGAGTTCCTATTTCTTCCTCTGTTTTCCGCTTCAGTCCTTGTCGGATTCTTGTTTGATGTTTGCTGTTCAGTGTCCTTGTTCCGCCCTGTCGTGTTTTTGCCTTCATCAGATGCTGCATGTGAGCAGGTGTCTAGTGGTCGCGTCTCCAGTCGTTCATCTCTACTGACGAGAGGATTTCAGTTTTCCTGTTTTGTTTTTACCTTAGATATATCAGGAGTATCGTTTTTGTCTAAGACTGGAATAAAGACTCTGTTTCTATTACGTCGCTTTTGGGTCCTCCTTCATCAGCATAACAGAAGAATCCGACCAAGAATGGACCCAGCGACTACGGATTCTCGCAAGACTGCCATCGAGATCCAGGGAGAAATGCTCGGTAGACACGAGCAGGAATTGTCTGCTGCTCGTCATGCCGTTGAGACCCTGGCCGCTCATGTCTCCGATCTCTCAGGACAGTTTCAGAGTCTTCGTCTCGTGCCACCAGCTACTTCCTGGTCTTCCAAGTCTCCGGAACCTAGGGTTAATAACCCACCTTGTTACTCTGGGCAGCCCACTGAGTGTCGCTCCTTTCTCACCCAGTGTGATATTGTGTTCTCTCTCCAGCCCAACACATACTCAGGAGAGAGAGCTCGGATCGCTTACGTCATATCGCTCCTGACTGGTCGGGCTCGGGAGTGGGGCACAGCTATCTGGGAGGCAAGGGCTGAGTGTTCTAACGTTTATCAGAACTTTAAGGAGGAGATGATACGCGTTTTTGATCGTTCTGTTTTTGGGAAGGAGGCTTCCAGGGTCCTGGCTTCCCTATGTCAAGGTGATCGATCCATAACGGATTACTCTATAGAGTTTCGCACTCTTGCTGCATCCAGTGACTGGAACGAGCCGGCGTTGCTCGCTCGTTTTTTGGAGGGACTTCACGCTGAGGTTAAGGATGAGATTCTCTCCCGGGAGGTTCCTTCCAGCGTGGACTCTTTGATTGCACTCGCCATCCGCATAGAACGACGGGTAGATCTTCGTCACCGAGCTCGTGGAAGAGAGCTCGCGTTAACGGTGTTTCCCCTCTCCGCATCTCAACCATCTTCTCCCATCAGCTCAGAGACTGAGCCCATGCAGCTGGGAGGTATTCGCATCTCGACTAAGGAGAGGGAACGGAGAATCACCAACCGCCTTTGTCTCTATTGCGGTTCTGCTGGACATTTTGTCATATCATGTCCAGTAAAAGCCAGAGCTCATCAGTAAGCGGAGGGCTACTGGTGAGCGCTACTACTCAGGTCTCTCCATCAAGATCCTGTACTACCTTGTCGGTCCATCTACGCTGGACCGGTTCGGCTGCTTCCTGCAGTGCCTTGATAGACTCTGGGGCTGAGGGTTGTTTTATGGACGAAGCATGGGCTCGGAAACATGAGATTCCTCTCAGACAGTTAGGGAGGCCCACGCCCATGTTCGCCTTAGATGGTAGTTCTCTCCCCAGTATCAGATGTGAGACACTACCTTTAACCCTCACAGTATCTGGTAACCACAGTGAGACCATTTCCTTTTTGATTTTTCGTTCACCTTTTACACCTGTTGTTTTGGGTCATCCCTGGCTAGTATGTCATAATCCTTCTATTAATTGGTCTAGTAATTCTATCCTATCCTGGAATGTTTCTTGTCATGTGAAGTGTTTAATGTCTGCTATACCTCCTGTTTCTTCTGTCCCCTCTACTCAGGAGGAACCTGGTGATTTGACAGGAGTGCCGGAGGAATATCATGATCTACGCACGGTCTTCAGTCGGTCCAGAGCCAGCTCTCTTCCTCCTCACCGGTCGTATGATTGTTGTATTGATCTCCTTCCGGGGACCACTCCTCCTCGGGGTAGACTATTCTCTCTGTCGGCTCCCGAACGTAAGGCTCTCGAGGATTATCTGTCTGTTTCTCTCGACGCCGGTACTGTGGTGCCTTCTTCCTCTCCCGCCGGAGCGGGGTTTTTCTTTGTTAAGAAGAAGGACGGTACTCTGCGCCCCTGCGTGGATTATCGAGGGCTGAATGACATAACGGTTAAGAATCGTTATCCGCTTCCCCTTATGTCGTCAGCCTTCGAGATGCTGCAGGGAGCCAGGTTCTTTACTAAGTTGGACCTTCGTAACGCTTACCATCTCGTACGCATCAGAGAGGGGGACGAGTGGAAAACGGCGTTTAACACTCCGTTAGGGCATTTTGAATACCGGGTTCTGCCGTTCGGTCTCTCTAATGCTCCAGCTGTCTTTCAGGCATTAGTTAATGATGTACTGAGAGACATGCTGAACATCTTTGTTTTCGTTTACCTTGACGATATCCTGATTTTTTCACCGTCACTCGAGATTCATGTTCAGCACGTTCGACGTGTACTCCAGCGCCTTTTAGAGAATTGTCTCTACGTGAAGGCTGAGAAGTGCGCCTTTCATGTCTCCTCTGTCACTTTTCTCGGTTCTGTTATTTCCGCTGAAGGCATTCAGATGGATCCCGCTAAGGTCCAGGCTGTCAGCGATTGGCCTGTTCCTAAGTCACGTGTCGAGTTGCAGCGCTTTCTCGGTTTCGCTAATTTCTATCGGCGTTTCATTCGTAATTTCGGTCAAGTGGCTGCCCCTCTCACAGCTCTGACTTCTGTCAAGACTTGCTTTAAGTGGTCCGGTTCCGCCCAGGGAGCTTTTGATCTCCTCAAGAAGCGTTTTACATCCGCCCCTATCCTTGTTACTCCTGACGTCACTAAACAATTCATTGTCGAGGTTGACGCTTCAGAGGTGGGCGTGGGAGCCATTCTGTCCCAGCGCTTCCAGTCTGACGATAAGGTTCATCCTTGCGCTTACTTTTCTCATCGCCTGTCGCCATCGGAACGCAACTATGATGTGGGTAACCGCGAACTGCTCGCTATCCGCTTAGCCATAGGCGAATGGCGACACTGGTTGGAGGGGGCGACCGTTCCTTTTGTCGTTTGGACTGACCATAAGAACCTTGAGTACATCCGTTCTGCCAAACGACTTAATGCACGTCAAGCTCGTTGGGCGTTGTTTTTCGCTCGTTTCGAGTTCGTGATTTCCTATCGCCCGGGGAATAAGAACACCAAGCCTGATGCCTTATCCCGTCTCTTTAGTTCTTCTGTGGTTTCTACCGACCCCGAGGGGATTCTTCCTGAAGGGCGTGTTGTCGGGTTGACTGTCTGGGGAATTGAGAGACAGGTAAAGCAAGCACTCACTCACACTGCGTCGCCGCGCGCTTGTCCTAGTAACCTTCTGTTTGTTCCTGTCTCTACTCGTCTGGCTGTTCTTCAGTGGGCTCATTCTGCCAAGTTAGCTGGCCACCCCGGCGTTCGGGGTACGCTTGCTTCTATTCGCCAGCGGTTTTGGTGGCCTACTCAGGAGCGGGACACGCGCCGTTTCGTGGCTGCTTGTTCGGACTGCGCGCAGACTAAGTCAGGTAACTCTCCTCCTGCCGGTCGTCTCAGACCGCTTCCCATTCCTTCTCGACCATGGTCTCACATCGCCTTAGACTTTATTACCGGTCTGCCTTCGTCTGCGGGGAAGACTGTGATTCTTACGGTTATCGATAGGTTCTCTAAGGCGGCACATTTCATTCCCCTCGCTAAGCTTCCTTCCGCTAAGGAGACGGCACAAATCATCATTGAGAATGTGTTCAGAATTCATGGCCTCCCGTTAGACGCCGTTTCAGACAGAGGTCCGCAATTCACGTCACAGTTTTGGAGGGAGTTCTGTCGTTTGATTGGTGCTTCCGTCAGTCTCTCTTCCGGATTTCATCCCCAGTCTAACGGTCAAGCAGAAAGGGCCAATCAGTCGATTGGTCGCATTTTACGCAGCCTTTCGTTTCGAAACCCTGCATCTTGGGCAGAACAGCTCCCCTGGGCTGAGTACGCTCACAACTCGCTTCCTTCGTCTGCTACCGGGCTATCTCCGTTTCAGAGTAGTCTTGGTTACCAGCCTCCTCTGTTCTCGTCCCAGCTCGCCGAGTCCAGCGTTCCCTCCGCTCAGGCTTTTGTCCAACGTTGTGAGCGCACTTGGAGGAGGGTCAGGTCTGCACTTTGCCGTTACAGGGCGCAGACTGTGAGAGCCGCCAATAAACGTAGGATTAAGAGCCCTAGGTATTGTCGCGGTCAGAGAGTGTGGCTTTCCACTCGTAACCTTCCCCTTACGACAGCTTCTCGCAAGTTGACTCCGCGGTTCATTGGTCCGTTCCGTGTCTCTCAGGTCGTCAATCCTGTCGCTGTGCGACTGCTTCTTCCGCGACATCTTCGTCGCGTCCACCCTGTCTTCCATGTCTCTTGTGTCAAGCCTTTTCTTCGCGCTCCCGTTCGTCTTCCCTCCCCCCCTCCCGTCCTTGTCGAGGGCGCACCTATTTACAAGGTACGGAAGATCATGGACATGCGTTCTCGGGGACGTGGTCACCAGTATTTAGTGGATTGGGAGGGTTACGGTCCTGAGGAGAGGAGTTGGGTTCCATCTCGGGATGTGCTGGACCGTTCGTTGATTGATGATTTCCTTCGTTGCCGCCAGGGTTCCTCCTCGAGTGCGCCAGGAGGCGCTCGGTGAGTGGGGGGGTACTGTCATGTTTTTGATCATCATGTCTTGTCCCTGTGCTTCCCTCTGCTGGTCTTATTAGGTTCTTTCCCTCTTTTCTATCCTTCTCTCTCCTCCTCCCTTTCTCCCTCTCCCGCTCTCTCTCTATCGTTCCGTTCCTGCTCCCAGCTGTTTCTCATTCTCCTAACGACCTCATTTACTCTTTCACACCTGTCCCCTATTTTTGCCCTCATTAGAGTTCCTATTTCTTCCTCTGTTTTCCGCTTCAGTCCTTGTCGGATTCTTGTTTGATGTTTGCTGTTCAGTGTCCTTGTTCCGCCCTGTCGTGTTTTTGCCTTCATCAGATGCTGCATGTGAGCAGGTGTCTAGTGGTCGCGTCTCCAGTCGTTCATCTCTACTGACGAGAGGATTTCAGTTTTCCTGTTTTGTTTTTACCTTAGATATATCAGGAGTATCGTTTTTGTCTAAGACTGGAATAAAGACTCTGTTTCTATTACGTCGCTTTTGGGTCCTCCTTCATCAGCATAACACATAGAGACTGCCAGAGGCCCGGACAACAGGCCCTCCGATTTGACACACTGAACTCTATCTGAGAAGTAGTTGGTGAACCAGGCGAGGCAGTCATTTGAGAAACCAAGGCTGTTAAGTCTGTCGATAAGAATGTGGTGATTGACAGAGTCGAAAGCCTTGGCCAGGTCGATGAATACAGCTGCACAGTATTGTCTTTTATCGATGGCGGTTAAGATATCATTTAGGACCTTGAGCGTGGCTGAGGTGCACCCATGACCAGCTCGGAAACCAGATTGCATATCAGAGAAGGTACGGTGGGATTCAAAATGGTTGGTGATATGTTTGTTAACTTGGCTTTCGAAGACCTTAGAAAGGCAGGGTAGGATAGATATAGGTCTGTAGCAGTTTGGGTCTAGAGTGTCTCCCTCTTTAGGGATCTCAGATGATACGAAAGAGAGGTTGAACAGGCTAGTAATAGGGGTTGCAACGATTTCGGCAGATCATTTTAGAAAGAGAGGGTCCACAGTGTCTGCCCGGCTGATTTGTAGGGGTCCAGATTTTGCAGCTCTTTCAGAACATATGCTATCTGGATTTGGGTGAAGGAGAAATGGGGGAGGCTTGGGAAATTTGCTGTGGGGGGTGCAGGGCTGTTGACCGGGTAGGGGTAGCCAGGTGGAAAGCATGGCCAGCCGTAGAGAAATGCTTGTTGAAATTCTCAATTATCGTGGATTTATCGGTGGTGACAGTGTTTCCTAGCCTCAGTGCAGTGGGCAGCTGGGAGGAGGTGCTCTTATTCTCCATGGACTTTACAGTGTCCCAGAACTTTTTGGAGTTTATGCTACAGGATGCAAATTTCTGTTTGAAAAAGCTAGCATTTGCTTTCCTAACTGCCTGTGTATATTGGTTCCTAACTTCCCTGAAAAGTTGCATATCGCGGGGGCTATTTGATGCTAATGCAATACGCCACAGGATGTTTTTATGCTGTTCAAGGGAAGTCAGGTCTGGAGTGAACCAAAGGCAATATCTGTTCCTGGTTGTAAATTATTTGAATGGGGCATGCTTATTTAAGATGGTGAGGAAAGCACTTTTAAAGAATAACCAGGCATCCTCTACTGACAGCATGAGGTCAGTATCCTTCCAGGATACCCCGGCCAGGTCGATTAGGAAGGCCTGCTCAACGAAGTGTTTTAGGGAGCGTTTGACAGTGATGAGGGGTGGTCGTTTGACCGCAGTCCTATTACGGACGCAGACAATGAGGCAGTGATCGCTGAGATCCCGGTTGAAGACAGCAGAGGTGTATTTGGAGGGCAGGTTGGTTAGGATGATATCTATGAGGGTGCCCGTGTTTACGGATTTGAGGTTGTACCTGGTAGGTTCATTGATAATTTGTGTGAGATTGAGGGCATCAAGCTTAGATTGTAGGATGGCCGGGGTGTTAAGCGTGTCCCGGTTTAGGTCACCTAACAGCACGAGCTCTGAAGATAGATGGGGGGCAATCAATTCACATATGTTGTCCAGGGCACAGCTGGGGGCAGAAGGTCTATAGCAAGCGACAACACATCACATTTTTATTCAAGTCTATTTGGAACATGGGCTGACATTCTAATCATTATACATTCCAAATCTTCATGGATTCAACTTTCAAATCATAAACTTAACAGGAATATCACCCCCCTCCCTTCCTCATCCCTCATCCCCCTCTCATCCCTTCTCTCCTGTTGTCTCTCAGTGCTGATTCCGTCCCTCCCTGGGGCCGTATAGAGCACTTTCTAACCTAATCACAGGCCACACCAGGAGGGGGTCAGTGAAAGGGAAACTGAAAGGCGAGCTGTTGTGTGTGTGTGTGTGTGTGTGTGTGTGTGTGCGTGCGTGCGTGCGTGCGTGCGTGCGTGCGTGCGTGTGTGCGTGTGTGTGTGTGTGTGTGTGTGTGTGTGTGTGTGTGTGCGCGCGTGTGTGTATCAGGAGTGGGGGTTGGTTGTAGCTGATACAGCTCAGGGTAGTTGGAGGTAAGGGATTTTGTTGTTTGGCTGAGATTGGAGATACAGTGCTAGAACAGGGTGTGTGTAACTGTCTCCTAAAGGCGTCAGCATGATTCAGTTCGGGTGAACGAGTGTGCTCCCATACTCCTCTAAAAGATCTTCGCTTGAAAAATGATAAAAAAACAGCAATAGTACTGTTTGTCCATTTTGAGATGCCGTAGCCAGTATACACTTCATCACTGACGATGGGGCGGAGACTTCGGCTACTGACTTCGACTTGCCTTGAGAAAAAATGTAGTGTAGTGTAGTGTGCCCAAACAGCCGAAGTCGTTACAAAACGTGGTCATAATATACTGTATGAACGAACTGTCCGAACTGACGCCTTACGGGGGATGTGCCTCACGTTGCAAGATAACAAAGCACTACCTGTCCTGTTCCCCTCCCCTCTTCCCAAAAACAAGCCACCCAACATCAGATAGAGGCCACTTGTGTGTAAATGAGTATTTGTTGTGGTTCATTGAATAACACTTTACAATGTGGTCCAACTCCGACCCCACCCCCAACACATTACCAACCCCCAACACTAAGGTGTACCAGTCCTTAATCTTTCTTCTCTTTTGTCAAAGCAGGGGCTAACATTTAAAAAGCAACTGCAATGAAACCTGAGCTTCCAGATAGTTATCAGGGTTCCTTATAAAAGTGGAACGAACTTAGAGTCAGGTCAGGCGTTATTTAGTGCCATGGTAACCACGGCAACCGTGACATCACCCAAATACACGTGTACGTACCATAGCTTTCCTAGAATAAGGAGAATCAACCCAGATTGAAGAGATTGAAGCAAGATAATAAACCATGTCTGTGTCTCAAATGCCAAACTATTCCCAACGTAGTGCACTACTTTTAACCAGGGCCCTATTGAACCCTATTCCCTACGTAGTGCACTACTTTTAATCAGGGTCCTATTGAACCCTATTCCCTACGTAGTGCACTACTTTTAACAAGGGCCCTATTGAACCCTATTCCCTCCGTAGTGCACTACTTTTAACCAGGGCCCTATTGAGCCCTATTCCCTACGTAGTGCACTACTTTTGACCGGGGCCTATTAACTTCTTGCGAATATAGGGGGTGCTGTTTCGCATTAGCATAATTTGCTCTACAGATTAAACTGCCTAGTACTCAATTCTTGCTCGTACAATATGCATATTATTATTATTATTGGATAGAAAACACTCTCTAGTTTCTATAGCCGTTGGAATTTTGTCTCTGAGTGAAACAGAACTCCTTCTACAGCACTTTCCATGATAGGGAGTCAGATTTCAGACATCTTGGCCCCTGATCTGGAGTCAGTTTAAAGGTCCCTGTAAATGCTATGGAGAAACAGACACTTCTTACGTCTTCCCCTGGATGTCAGTACGTGATGACGCTTTGAATGGAGTCGATTGCGCAATCAGTGCCTCTATAAATCACCAAATACCGGAAGTAACTTCCTTTGGCTGCCTGCGCCTGACGCACGAAGGACGTCGGACTCGCCTCCTTCCAACCTTTTGTTTAGCCAGTAATATTTCTCCGGTCATGTTTTTACTCGATATAGGTGTTAACAACATCATAAGGTAGTTAATTTGAACCGTTTTATAGCAATTTATATCCGTTTAGTGCGATTTTGAGGCATTTCTTTCTGAGACACTTTGAACCGCTGGGCACGTTTCCAGTTCATGCCGAACGTTAGTGGGCATTTCCACATGGCAAGAGGACAGCTTTCGACCAAAAGACAATTAGACCCAAGAAAGGATTCATTGCCCAAGATTCTGATGGAAGAACAGCTCAAAGTCTGTATTTTTTCTAGTCGAGTTGTGATGGTGGGTGCAATTGTAAAATATGATTTATACCTGAAATATGCACATTTTTCTAACAAAACCTATCCTATATCATAAATATGTTATCAGACTGTCATCCGATGAGGTTTTTTCTTGGTTAGTGGCTATCAATATCTTTATTTGGCCGAATTGGTGATAGCTACTGGTGTTGAGAAAAAATGGTGGACAAAGAAAAATTGTGTCTTTTGCTAACGTGGTTAGCTAATAGATTTACATATTTTGTCTTCCCTGTAAAACATTTTAAAAATCTGAAATGGTGGCTTTATTCACAAGATCTGTATCTTTCATTAGGTGTCTTGGACTTGTGATTTAATGATATTTAGATGCTACTATTTAATTTTGACGCTATGCTAGCGATGCTACTCAGTGTGTGTGGGGGGGGGGGGGGGGGTGCTCCCGGACCCGGGGTAGAGACCCGTGAAAGGTTAAGGTGCCATCAGAGAATCACCCAGATTGAAGACAGATTATACTTCAGGTTAGCTACTGTAACATTACTGTGTGACTCAGAAGTGATGACTCCATCACATTTGAAGCGTGGGTTTTCCATTTCCTTTCCCCTCAAGTTATACA
Source organism: Salvelinus fontinalis (assembly GCF_029448725.1). NCBI lineage: Eukaryota > Metazoa > Chordata > Actinopteri > Salmoniformes > Salmonidae > Salvelinus > Salvelinus fontinalis. The sequence continues at coordinate 13,420,363 of NC_074673.1, read as the reverse complement.
AATCTATCTTTCTCTGTTCCCCCTATTATTGAACTTACTTTCTCCTCTTTTCAGGGGCCTTAATGACAATACCAGCCACATAGTGTGTGTGACGGGGCCTGGAGGTATTTGGTTTTTGCACAGGCAGGCAGATCTCCAGTTGGTTGTCTCGACCGACAGACAGACAGACACTCAACGGGAGAGGTCTTGCTAAACCTCAATCCTAGTTCAATAAAGGTTAAATAAGACACTCACCACAGTGAAGACCTTGCCTTCCTGGGCTGTGGGGATGAGCACCATCTGAGGCTGGAGAGTAGAGTGAAGGTAGAAGCCCTGGGCCACCACCGTGCTGCCTCCACTTTTGGGGACACAGAGATAGTAGCCATGAATAATGATACAATGGGATCTCTATGGGGTAAAACGGCTGTTGGTTATTAGACACTAGCTGCCTGTAAGAGCAATGCATAAAGATGCATTGTGATTTTAACGGGGAAACCGGCTGTCCTGGCCATAAACGTTATCCGCCACTAGCGCCCCATGTCATCACCTCCCTCATGCTACTTCCAGTCATAAAGCCTAGTGCTAATGTGTCCCTCTTCGCCCACTTATCCTCTGTGAATATCTTTCTCACTTTCTCTTCTCCTTTATACACTCCACACACTGCTTCCTGTTATTTCTGCTGTTACTTGTCTGTTTTCATAATCTCCCCCCTGCTCTCCATCATTTCTTCTCTGACACCTGTATCCTATACAGTATGGAACCTCTTCCTATGGATAATAACGGTTAATCTCTTTCCCTGCCTTCCTCATGTGGTGTGGAAGTTAGAATTCATCACCATTTACAGACTAACTAACTGACTGACTGACTGGCTGACGGACTGGCTGACTGACTCATAAAAAGTACCTGATTTAGGATTGTTTGGGCTGGATGGAGGGGATGAGAGCGTTAAGGTTAGTATTGGGGTAGTATTGGATAGGGGAACAGACCTGATAAAGGATCGTGTGGGATGGATGGAGGAGATGAGAGGGTCTTCGTTGTAGGTGAAGAGTACAGGAGCCTCCCGGACCACAGAGTCCACCCTCATATACACCGCTTGGCGGGATGGGGCCGACTGGGGAGGGGTCCTGCACATCAGCATAGTACCTGATACTCTGGAGAAAGAGACAGAATAAACATCAGCATATTGGAGAACACACACACATCAGCACAATTCATCACATATAGATAATGTCCACATCAGCTCTAGACTCGACGCTAATGTTGTAAACCTCAAAACCCAGACCTATTAAACCCAGTGTACAGTATATTGTACATATACACACTAGCATTTTTACTCGAAGCAAAAACATTAGGGCCTCACCTGAGGATTTCACAGGTGGCGTTTCCCACAGTGACCTGTCTGGTGTTTCCGCTGTCTAAGAAAGAGCCTCTGATGGTGAGCATGGTTCCTCCTAACTTAGGACCAAACACAGGGAAGATCTCTCTGATCACTGGGTTCTAGAGGGAGAGAGGAAGGTAGATGAATTACTTCAAACCCAACAACCACAACAACAACCACAACAACAACCACAACTACAACAACAACCACAACTACAACCACAACAACAACCACAACTACAGTTTGTTTGCAAATCAGTCAGTTAAAACTTCTCTAGGATAGGGGGGAGCATTGTCATGTTTGGATGAAAAGCATACCCAAAATCAACTGCCAGCTTCTCATCCCCAGAAGATAAGATATGCATATTGTTAGTAGATTTGGATAGAAAACACTCTGAAGTTTCTAAAACTGTTTGAATCATGTCTGTGAGTATAACAGAACTTACTTAGCAGGCGAAACCCTGAGGACAAACCATTCAGATTTCTTTCTCTTTTCAATGAATTTTCATTGGGAATACAGATTTCTAATTGACCTTCTTGCAGTTCCTACCGCTTCCACTGGATGTCAACAGTCTTTATAAATTAGTTGAGGGTTTGTCCTTTGTGTAATGAAGAAGTACTGCCATTTTGAATCAGGGTCACTTGAGGTGTACTGTTAGATAGAGACGCGTGACCAGAAAGCTAGCTACAGATTGTTTTAATCCTGTATTGAACACAGATCATCCTGTCTTAAATTTTATCGATTATTTACATAAAAAAATACCTAAAGTTGTATTACAAAAGTAGTTTGAAATGTTTTGGCAAAGTTTACAGGTAACTTTTGAGATATTTTGTAGTCATGTTTCACGAGTTGGAACCGGTGTTTTTCTGGATCAAAACGCGCCAAATAAATGGACATTTTGGATATATATCGACGGAATTAATCGAACAAAAGGACCATTTGTGATGTTTATGGGACATATTGGAGTGCCAACAACAGAAGCTCGTCAAAGGTAAGGCATGAATTATAGTTTTATTTCTGTGTTTTGTGTCGCGCCTGCAGGGTTGAAATATGTGTATCTCTCTTTGTTTACAATGGTGCTAACTCAGATAATAGCATCGTTTGATTTCGCCGAAAAGCCTATTTGAATTCTGACATGTTGGCTGGATTCGCAACCAGTGTAGCTTTAATTTGGTATCTTTCATGTGTGATTTAATGAAAGTTAGATTTTTATAGTAATTTATTTGAATATGGCACTCTGCATTTTCTCTGGCTTTTGGCCAAGTGAGACAGTAACGTCCCGCCAAAACTCAGATTTTTGGATATAAATATGAACTTTACCGAACAAAACATACATGTATTGTGTAACATGAAGTCCTATGAATGTCATCTGATGAAGATCATCAAAGGTTAGTGATTCATTTGATCTCTATTTCTGCTTTTTGTTACTCCTCTCTTTGGCTGGAAAACTGGCTGTGTTTTTCTGTGGCTATGTACTGACCTAACATAATCGTTTGGTGTGCTTTCGCCGTAAATCCTTTTTGAAATCAGACATGTTGGCTGGATTCACAACAAGTGTAGCTTTAATTTGGTGTCTTTCATGTGTGATTTCATGAAAGTTGGATTTTTATAGTAATTTATTTGAATTTGGCGCTCTGCATTTTTACTGGCTTTTGGCCAAGTGGGATGTTAGCGTCCCACATATCCCAGAGAGGTTAATAACCTTTTACTGCAGTGGGCTGAATCAGGGTCACACAGTGATACTTGGTAGTCTTAAATAAATCTACTTTGAAACAAAAATATACACCTCACACACATGGTTATGGGCTTAAAAATAAGAATACACCTGTACCATGTCAGATATAGAGTTGAAATGTATTCAATTTTGAGTTTGTGTCCCAATATTATACTTTATATACAATAGGGCTATTTCAGCCACACCCGTTGCTGACAGGTGTATAACATCGAGCACACAGCCATGCAATCTCCATAAACAAACATTGGCAGTAGAATGGCCTTACTCAAGGGTTCAGTGACTTTCAATGTGGCTCCGTCTGCCCGGTCAACTGTAAGTGCTGTTATTGTGAAGTGGAAACGTCTAGGAGCAACAACGGCTCAGCCGCGACGTGGTAGGCCACACAAGCTCACAGGACAGCCGAGTGCTGAATCGTGTAGCGTGTAAAAATTGTCTGTCCTCAGTTGCAACACTCACTACCAAGTTCCAAACTGCCTCTGGAAGCAATGTCAGCACAATAACTGTTTGTCAGGAGCTTTATGAAATGGGTTTCCATGGACGAGCAGCCGCACACAAGCCTAAGATCACCACGTGCAATTAGGGCTGGGCGATATGGGAAAAATATCGTATCACGCTATTTAAAAAAAAATGGATGGTATGACAGTATTTTATGTTTTTGAATAATAAAAGTACGTGACCCTAAGGTGGCTACACATACATTCCAAGTAATTTCAATGGGTCTTTCTCCAATCTGGCTGTATACTGTTCAATTCAACTTCAACCCAAAATCATTTCTACATTTCCTGCACTCATTGGAGATAATTTCAACACTGCCACGTAGAGCTGCACGATATGGGCAAACAATCTAGGACTTATTTTTTATCAAATATTGCAATCGCGATTTGGCCTAGCGATTTAGAGCAAAACATTTGGGTGAACTGTTGGAATCATGGAAATATAATGATTATTCTAATTCTATAGTTAGAATTTAATAGTGGGCACTTTGAATACAGTATTGTTTGACATGACAACGAATGAAAATGCCAGAGAGAAGTTATTATGACAGGGTAGGAACCAAAGTGTTGATAAGTGTTTCCTAGGTGACCCTCTAACCTTTGGCTTCATTTAATGTTTTCTCTTAGCTACTTAATTCTTGCTTTGTGTATTCCTCATTAATTTAAACGTTACTGTGGCACAAACAACATGCTGATTTAGGTCTACACCATCACTGGTATTATCAGGCTGTATAGCTAATTATGTTTCCTCTGACTCAGTACATTTATTAGCTAGCTAGTGATTAGCATTAGCTATTAGCAATCAGTATTAGAAATTAGCGTTAGCGGCGAACAAGATTTAGGCCCAACTTGCTAAGAAAATACAAAATAGCTGTTTGCAGATGTAATAAACATAAACTAATTGTGTAATCATAGAATGCTTGTGGATTTATATTAAGAAGCAAAGTGAAAACAGCATCGTTGTCATCAACATTGTTGCATGTGCTGCATTGACCATGCAGACTGAACACAAGTGTTTCCTGGTCGACGAACAACAAATTGAGTGACAGGGTGCGGGGCTAGGTATGTGTGGAAAGCGGCATGGAGAGAGAGCGGGGGAGAGCTGACTCAAGTAGCGAAGTAAACTACAAAAATGGACGTTACACACAGCGTATCCCATTTAACAAACCAAACATTCAAATACCGTTATAAAAGGTAAAGTAAAAACCCAAACCGGTCCGTGCATCAATTCCGGTATATCGTAAAATACCGTATACTGCCAAGCCCTATGCGCAATGCCAAGCGTCAGCTGGAGTGTTATAAAGCTCGCCGCCAAACATGTTCTCTGGCGTGATCAGGTTTCACCATCTGGCAGTCCGACGGGCAAATCTGGGTTTGGCGGATGCCAGGAGAACACCAAGTTTGATGGAGGAGGAATAATGGTCTGGGGCTGTTTTTCATGGTTCGGGCTAGGCCCCTTAGTTCCAGTGAAGGGAAATCTTAACGCTACAGAGTACAATGACATTCTAGACGATGCTGTGCTTCCAACTGTGTGGCAACAGTTTGGGGAAGGCCCTTTGCTGTTTCAGCATGACAATGCCCCCGTGCACAAAGCTAGGTCCATATTGAAATGTTTTGTCGAGATCAGTGACTGGCCTGCACAGAGTCCTGACCTCAACCCCTTTGGGATGAATTGGAACGCCGACATCGAGCCAGGCCTAATCGCTCAACATCAGTGCCCGAACTCACTAATGCTCTTGTGGCTGAATGGAAGTAAATCCCCTCAGCAATGTTCCAACATCTAGTGGAAAGTCTTCCCAGAAGCGTGGAGACTGTTATAGCAGCAAAGGGGGGTTCTCCTGAGTGGTGCAGTGGTCTAAGGCACTGCATCACATTTGCTAGCTGTGCCACTAGAGATCTTGGTTCGAGTCCAGACACAATTGGTTCGAGTCCAGACACAATTGGCCCAGCGTTGTCTGGGTTGGGGGAGGATTTGGCCGGCAGGGATGTCCTTATCCCATCGCTCTCTAGCGACTCCTGTGGTGGGCCGGGCGCAGTGCACGCTGACACGGTCGCCAGGTGTACGGTGTTTCCTCCATCACATTGGTGTGGCTTGCTTCGTGTCAAGAAGCAGTGCGGCTTGGTTGGGTTGTGTTTCGGAGGATGCATGGCTCTCAACCTTCTCCTCTTTTGTGTCCGTACGGGAGTTGCAGCGATGAGACAAGACTGTCACTACCAATTGGATACCACAAAGTTGGGGGGAAAAACGTGTGTAAAAGTTTAACAAATATATTATAATAATAATAAATTGCAGCAAATGGCAATTTGGTAATTTGACTGCAGGAAAAGCCTACTGTACATCAATCTGTCCAACCATCTGACATACTGTACCTACAGTGTCTATGATATTGTTCACCAACTGAGGTTGGAGAGATACAGAAGGAGAATCAAAGCCTGCACACATTGTAGCTCTCCAGGACCAGGGTTAAGACTACTGTCACTGAGTTCATATTGTGATTGTGAGTGGAGACAGTATTTAGTGCTTACCACGAAGGTGAAGCCCTGTTGTTGGGCCAGCTCCTTTCCACTGTGAACCTTCACCACATTGCTAGCCTGAGACGAGTTCACAGGAGACACTGGAGCACACACTAACCTACACACACACACAAACACACACGCACACACAGAGAGACGTGTACACACACAAACACACACAATTCAACAAAAAATTATTTATCCCACAAAAGAGGACCAAGAAGGCTAAAAACAAAACTTGTATGCTCACTCTAGCTGGAGTAAGCAAGAGTTTAACCTAATTTGACGATATCGCTACTACGCAGCAGTAAAACACAATGAAGCCATCTTTCAGGGGGGTGTTTTTCAATCTTCTATACAACGAGTTGACTATGACATGGGGGGTGTTTGGGGCACAAGGGTCTTTGAGTTAAACGCTGCTATCTGGAATGGCCTCTTGGACTAGGAAGAGTGAAATTCTGTACGCAGCCATTCTCCCACTAATGTAACACTTATTGAAGTCATGAGCAGAATGCGAGTCAGGAATGCTGGAACGCCTTGGCGCTTGGAGTTCCCATTCCATCTCGCCCTTTCCTTAACATTCTTCATTCAACTGTTTAACCCTCTAACCCTTATCCTAACACATGAACATACAGTACTCCCATCCATCCATGCACGCACGCGCGCGCACACACACACACACACACACACACACACACACACACACACACACACACACACACACACACACACACACACACACACACACACACACACACACACACACACACACACACACACACACACACACACACACACACACACACACACACACACACTCATGCATGTGCACACACACAAATCCTCCCTGTGCGTCCTCTCTCACCTGTAACTGTTGCTCTCTCGTTTCAGAAGTTTACATGGTGCTCCGGCCAGGTTCAGGCTGATGAGTGTATGGTCAAACCTCTCTGTCTTGTTGAAGCCAAAGTTCCTCCCACACACCGTCACCTTGGTGTCTCCTCCCAGGGGGCCATTGGCTGGGGAGATCTACCCAAAAAGAACAACAACCCTCAAACAACCTTCAAACAACACAGAAAGAGAAAACCCTGTCTAGATCCAGGTGCTGGTATTAAAAAACAAGTGTAAAAAACTGACACTAGAAAAGACAGGCAACCAGGCAAACAAACTTCAAACTATCCTTCAAACAACAATAGAGGAAGGAGTCTCTTACAAACTCTCCAGTAAAAGCATGACTGGCTTTTTCACAGCCAAATCCTGCTGAGTCTTTGCCATGTACCCAGGTTACTGGTGGGAGCTTTGTACTTGTCAAAAGGGTATATGACACATTCAATAAGACATATCCTCAGATGACACTAGTCACTGTCTGCTTGTCTTTGTCCATGTAGACACTGTCACAGTATGGACTGTCACAATAAAGACCAAAACAACAACAATTCCAGTGTTCTCACAGTATAGACTGTCACAATGAAGACCAAAACAACAACAATTCCAGTGTTCTCACAGTATGGACTGTCACAATGAAGACCAAAACAACAGTTCCTGTGTTCTCACAGTATAGACTGTCACAATAAAGACCAAAACAACAACAATTCCAGTGTTCTCACAGTATAGACTGTCACAATGAAGACCAAAACAACAGTTCCTGTGTTCTCACGGAATGGACTGTCACAATAAAGACCAAAACAACAGTTCCAGTGTTCTCACAGTATGGACTGTCACAATAAAGAACAAACAACAACAATTCCAGTCTTCTCACAGTATGGACTGTCACAATAAAGACCAAAACAACAACAATTCCAGTCTTCTCACAGTATGGACTGTCACAATAAAGACCAAAACAACAACAATTCCAGTGTTCTCACAGTATGGACCGTCACAATAAAGACCATAACAACAATTCCAGTGTTCTCACAGTATGGACTGTCACAATAAAGAACAAACAACAACAATTCCAGTCTTCTCACAGTATAGACTGTCACAACAAAGACCAAAACAACAGTTCCAGTGTTCTCACAGTATGGACTGTCACAATAAAGACCAAAACAACAACAATTCCAGTGTTCTCACAGTATGGACTGTCACAATAAAGAACAAACAACAACAATTCCAGTCTTCTCACAGTATAGACTGTCACAATAAAGACCAAAACAACAGTTCCAGTGTTCTCACAGTATAGACTGTCACAATAAAGACCAAAACAACAGTTCCAGTGTTCTCACAGTATGGACTGTCACAATAAAGACCAAAACAACAGTTCCAGTGTTCTCACAGTATGGACTGTCACAATAAAGAACAAACAACAACAATTCTAGTCTTCTCACAGTATGGACTGTCACAATAAAGACCAAAACAACAACAATTCTAGTCTTCTCACAGTATGGACTGTCATAATAAAGACCAAAACAACAACAATTCTAGTGTTCTCACAGTATAGACTGTCACAACAAAGACCAAAACAACAACAATTCCAGTGTTCTCACAGTATGGACTGTCACAATAAAGACCAAAACAACAACAATTCCAGTGTTCTCACAGTATGGACTGTCACAATAAAGACCAAAACAACAACAGTTCCAGTGTTCTCACAGTATAGACTGTCACAATGAAGACCAAAACAACAACAATTCCAGTGTTCTCACAGTATGGACTGTCACAATGAAGACCAAAACAACAGTTCCTGTGTTCTCACAGTATAGACTGTCACAATAAAGACCAAAACAACAACAATTCCAGTGTTCTCACAGTATAGACTGTCACAATGAAGACCAAAACAACAGTTCCTGTGTTCTCACGGAATGGACTGTCACAATAAAGACCAAAACAACAGTTCCAGTGTTCTCACAGTATGGACTGTCACAATAAAGAACAAACAACAACAATTCCAGTCTTCTCACAGTATGGACTGTCACAATAAAGACCAAAACAACAACAATTCCAGTCTTCTCACAGTATGGACTGTCACAATAAAGACCAAAACAACAACAATTCCAGTGTTCTCACAGTATGGACCGTCACAATAAAGACCATAACAACAATTCCAGTGTTCTCACAGTATGGACTGTCACAATAAAGAACAAACAACAACAATTCCAGTCTTCTCACAGTATAGACTGTCACAACAAAGACCAAAACAACAGTTCCAGTGTTCTCACAGTATGGACTGTCACAATAAAGACCAAAACAACAACAATTCCAGTGTTCTCACAGTATGGACTGTCACAATAAAGAACAAACAACAACAATTCCAGTCTTCTCACAGTATAGACTGTCACAATAAAGACCAAAACAACAGTTCCAGTGTTCTCACAGTATAGACTGTCACAATAAAGACCAAAACAACAGTTCCAGTGTTCTCACAGTATGGACTGTCACAATAAAGACCAAAACAACAGTTCCAGTGTTCTCACAGTATGGACTGTCACAATAAAGAACAAACAACAACAATTCTAGTCTTCTCACAGTATGGACTGTCACAATAAAGACCAAAACAACAACAATTCTAGTCTTCTCACAGTATGGACTGTCACAATAAAGACCAAAACAACAACAATTCTAGTGTTCTCACAGTATAGACTGTCACAACAAAGACCAAAACAACAACAATTCCAGTGTTCTCACAGTATGGACTGTCACAATAAAGACCAAAACAACAACAATTCCAGTGTTCTCACAGTATGGACTGTCACAATAAAGGCCAAAACAACAACAGTTCCAGTGTTCTCACAGTATGGACTGTCACAATAAAGAACAAACAACAACAATTCCAGTCTTCTCACAGTATGGACTGTCACAATAAAGACCAGAACAACAGTTCCAGTGTTCTCACAGTATGGACTGTCACAATAAAGACCAAAACAACAGTTCCAGTGTTCTCACAGTATGGACTGTCACAATGAAGACCAAAACAACAACAATTCCAGTGTTCTCACAGTATGGACTGTCACAATAAAGACCAGAACAACAGTTCCAGTGTTCTCACAGTATAGACTGTCACAATGAAGACCAAAACAACAACAATTCCAGTGTTCTCACAGTATAGACTGTCACAATGAAGACCAAAACAACAGTTCCAGTGTTCTCACAGTATAGACTGTCACAATGAAGACCAAAACAACAACAATTCCAGTGTTCTCACAGTATAGACTGTCACAATAAAGACCAAAACAACAACAGTTCCAGTGTTCTCACAGTATAGACTGTCACAATAAAGACCAAAACAACAACAGTTCCAGTGTTCTCACAGTATAGACTGTCACAATGAAGACCAAAACAACAACAATTCCAGTGTTCTCACAGTATAGACTGTCACAATAAAGACCAAAACAACAACAATTCCAGTGTTCTCACAGTATGGACTGTCACAATAAAGACCAGAACAACAGCAGTCCAAGTGTTTTGGTCAGAAGGTAGGACATCAAGGTGTGGGGTAATACCATTAGGAAATGTTGTGTTTATGGACAATAAAGCTTTTTGAACTTGAACTGGCTAGTTACCATGGTGATGATGGGAGGGCAGGAGTCCTGGGTCCAGAGGGAGGTTGGGTGACACTGGGCCAACCTGGTGCAACGGCCTTCACACCAGCCACATCCCATAAACCCCGGCGCCAGCAGGCAGGAACTACACGTCCACTGCTGCTCACAGCCAGGACCAATCAGAGGCACCTTGGTGATCTGGGGGCACACAGGACAACCAATCAGAATACAGACACAACACACCGCTAAACAGGTTTGATTCAAGTTTGATTCCAGCATTGATCACATAACTAACTGTAAGTCACTTTGGATAAAAGTATTTGCTAAATAAACCACATACTGTGATGTACCTCTGTCATACATGGTGGGTTTTTCCTCTCTGATCAATAGGCATACGGGAAAACATTCACTTTGAACTGTTGGCTGGGCATTTGTAGGACATTGACGTCAAGCTCTCAGGACATTGTTTCCAATCATCTGTTGGCTCTGGTCCATGTTGAACACTGTGTCTCAGTGCCAGGCGGCTGTTGTTTCCATCATACCAGTAATGTGAAGAATGCCTGAGTTCTGATTATAATACAGTGTGTGTGTGTCTTTGAGTGTGTCATTATACACTACGTCTCTTAGTGTTAGTGTGTGTGTCTCCATAGAGTATGTACATGCATGTGTGTGTGTGTGTGTGTGTGAGAGAGTCTGCTCTCTATTCACCTTATTTCCTGTCACCAACAATAGGGAGCCATCCTGGCTGCGCTGTGGAGAGCCAGTGTGGCCCTGTGGGAACAGGAGTGCCACCTCGGGGGAAACACAGCGTGAGGGGTCCAGGCGGAAGTCCACGTGGGGCGTGCTGCGTTTGGAACGGGAAACAACCACCTGGGGAAGACAGAGGCCAGGCCAGGTCAGTAAAACACAAAGTTACACCACCTAATGTGAAAAACAGCCCTGTCTACCGGAGATGCCACACGTACCTCACGTTATTAATAATAGGTCAATGTAATGACGTAGAAATGCACTGTGGGGTACTGTACTTGGCATGGTATTTGAATTCACTGTTTTTTTGTTGTGGTTGCTGGTGTTTTCAGTCAACGTGAACTGGGCATGAGGATTTGATAGGACTCTTTAGTGCTGAGCAAATCTGCTGTTGTTTCTTCTAATATATGCTGTACAAGATTGAAGGTTGCAATAGAATAGAACGGGGACAGAATGGGGTAACGTCATGGAATCTTGTGGTGTTGACCAGGGTATCTTGTGATGTTGACCAGGGTAACTTGTGGTGTTGACCAGAGTATCTTATGGTGTTGACCGGGGTTAATTGTGGTGTTGATCGGGGTATTTTGTGGTGTTGACCAGGGTATATTGTGGTGTTGACCAGGGTATATTGTGGTGTTGACCAGGGTATATTGTGGTGTTGACCAGGGTATATTGTGGTGTTGACCAGGATATATTGTGGTGTTGACCAGGATATATTGTGGTTTGACCAGGGTATATTGTGGTGTTGACCAGGGTATATTGTGGTGTTGACCAGGGTATATTGTGGTGTTGACCAGGGTATATTGTGGTGTTGACCCGGGTATCTTGTCGTTACAGAGAAGGAGCTAATAACACAGTAACACTGAATTACATTTGACTTCACATGTAAAGTAACGCCTCTATTGGGCACAGCTGAAAATGAGAGCTTTTGGGAGTTTTTTTCCATTGGCATTGTATGGGCCCATTGGGCCACTCCTGCTACTGTGTGCAGGGTAATAACTAATGCTGCTGTAATGAGGGTGAGATGACAGATTGGGTGGAGGTGGAGGTGGAGGGAGCTACAGAGAGACAGAGGGACAAAAGACATCGCCTGCAGGCAGAGAGAACAGCACAAGAGCACTGTATACCTGGACATGTCAGGAGGTGTTTCAGACGTCTTACTAATCTACACACACAGTCAGGCAGGCAGGCAGGCACACACGCAGGTAGGCAGGCAGGCAGGCACACACGCAGGCAGACAGGCAGGCAGGCAGGCACACACGCAGGCAGACAGGCAGGCAGGCACACACGCAGGCAGACAGGCAGGCAGGCACACACGCAGGCAGGCAGGCAGGCAGGCAGGCACACACGCAGGCAGCCAGGCAGGCAGGCACACAGGCAGCCAGGCAGGCAGGCACACACGCAGGCAGCCAGGCAGGCAGGCAGGCACACACGCAGGCCGCCAGGCAGGCAGGCACACACGCAGGCAGCCAGGCAGGCAGGCACACACGCAGGCAGACAGGCAGGCAGGCACACAGGCAGCCAGGCAGGCAGGCAGGCACACATAGATGCATACACACACACTCCTACACACAGATACAGTGTAGTGTACACCTGGAGTAACATTCATCATGTGTAATTAGGCTGCAATTACAGGCTTGGAGCTCAGAACCAGTTGGGTTGGGGTGAAACATAACAGTAACAGTGGGCTGTAATGGAGTGTGGTTATGTCCTGGTTGACTAAGGAATGCTCTGGTTACATCATCTACTTTATCACTCCCCTCTCCATCTATCCCCCCTTTCTCTTTATTGACTGGCCCTTAGCCAGGTGTGTGACTACAAAGTGTTGCTTGCTTGAGTGCAGGTAAGCTTCCTGCAGTGTTTAGGCACTGTTTAAATAAAGTTGAACAAATGTCATATCTTTGTGAGGGACTTGAGCCAGTCAATGAATGACACGTCTCCGGTCTCAGGGACCGCTATTTTTCTGAAGGGGCAACTCTGTCCTCAGTGGCCTGTAACAGTGGGGATAATGTGTATGTGTTGCTTTCCACTGGGGACGTCCCCCATATAACAGTCCTAGTCTCTCTCTCTCCAGAGATGATAGTGGTGTGAATTACAGCTTATTGTATTAGCCAGAGGAAGTAAGCCTATAAACACAACCACTGTGTTATTCCCACAGTGATACTGAACCACAGACTTCCTGAGCCAGAATGAGAGACCTCGGGGACAGACTACAGTGCACTCTCTCTTTCTCTCTGTCACCTTCCCTCTCTCTTTCTCTCTGTCACCTTCCCTCTCTCTTTCTCTCTGTCACCTTCCCTCTCTCTTTCTCTCTGTCACCTTCCCTCTCTCTTTCTCTCTGTCACCTTCCCTCTCTTTTTCTCTCTCTCCCTCGGTGCTAAGAGCATTTTTCTCTGGGAACAAAGGGTAAACAGAAAGAAAGGCAGTTGACAAGTCTTTCCTAGGATTCTAATAAGCTAGAAGCAATCTTTCAACCTCTATTCCTCCCTATTTTTCCCCTTTGCGTTTTTCTCCATCTTTCCCCCTTTATCTCTCCTTCCCTCCATTCACTTCTCCATGCCTCCTCTTTCTCTCTTCCTCCCTGCCTCTCTCTCTTCCTCCATCTCTCTCTCTCTCTCTCTTCCTCCATGAGGCCCTCTGCACCCCTCTCCCAGGACAGCTGTTCTCCCGCTCTCTCCTTCCCAGAGCCATGTCCTGAGACAATGAGGTTAGAAATTTCACCAACAACAAAAAAGAGAGAAAAAAACATGCCAACAGCTGCGGGCACTCTGCAGAAAGAGAGAGAGAGAACGTGTCATCGATGCTCGGCGCTCACCATTAACGGGCCGTTCGGCTCATAACCCTGCTTCCCGCGCAGCTGTCGCCACCTTTTCCCCCGTTTTCGTCGTTCTTCCATAACTTTTTCGAACACCGTTTTTCGGACCGTATTTATAAAACACCATCAGGGGGAGTTTTAGAGACCAGAAGGGTTCATTTAAAGGAACATGCAAGACAGAACACTCCAAAAGCTCTTATCAGTGGTGTTCCACTTCTTATTTGTACTTTACCCCCCAATTTCGTGGTATCCAATTGGTAGTCCCCTACGGACTCGGGAAAGGTGAAGGTCGAGAGCCATGCGTCCTCTGAAACACGACCTTGCCAAGCCGCACAAATTCTTGACACACTGCACGCTTAACCCGGAAGCCAGCCGCACCAATGTGTTGGAGGAAACACCATCCAACTGACGACCAAAGTCAGCTTGCAGGTGGCCCGGCCCACCACAAGGAGTCACTAGAGCATGATGAGACAAGGAAATCCTGGCCGGCCAAACCATCCCCTAACCCAGACAACGCTTTGCCAATTGTGCGCCGCCTCATGGGTCTCCCGGTCACTGCCGGCTGTGACGCAACCTGGAATCGAACCCTGGGCTGTAGTGCCTTAGACCGCTGCGCTACTCGGGAGGCCCTTGGTGTTCCACTTCTATCTGACCTGACTGAACTTAGCCTGATCCCAGATATTTTCGGGCTGTGTTGCCAACTTCTATGGTCATTGTCACGGCCAATGCATTGTGCATGTAAACAGGGTGGATGTTGGTTGATCTGGGACTAGGATACACTGAAACACTGAGTTCATCCCGTCTATAGGAGACAGAGAGACAGCTGCTGAGAGAGGAGCAGGTCTGCAGGTCTACTGACAGACAGACACAAACACACACGACATGGGAAAGTGAAATCCACGTTGGCTGTACATGTCATTGATAGTCAAAACCAGCCATGTTGTGTTTGCTCAGATGGTAGAACTCGGTGGAATGCAGCAGCAGGGTTTGTGGAAGCATGGAGAGGCAAGGTTGGGGGTCATGTGTTGAGCAAACAGGAAGGAAGCCCCCCCTCCAACTTGCCTCTGTACTGGTTGCCAGCTGTGTCTCAGCATGCTGTGTCCCCAAAATGGCTGGTTTTACTGGTCACGTACCAACATCCTGCCCCATTTACATGCACAATGAGAAAGGGAAACAGTGCAGCCTGGCAACCGCACTGACAGGCAGCGGAGATTATGTTGTGCAGGTTTCTGTAGGGCTTCAGTGTACACTCAGGAGTAAGGGCCACAGCGGTGGATACGGTTGTTAAGTTAGGTAACCAGGTTAAACGCTCAATACCTTGCTGTTCATGCATCTTCAGCCCAAACCATTTTGAACAAATGAATATCACCCAGTAATAGTCGACCCCTTCTCCAGGCCCCCAGTGTCTCCAGGGCCCAGATAAAATACACAACCCTTCATAAGGGCGTTTTAAGGGGTCATTCATGCCTATAAATGCATTATAAAGCTTATTTTCTTAAAGTATTACAGTATCACCCTTGGTGTCCCCGACCTGTATGAGGCGTCCATCTGTGGTGCCCAGGCTGGCCACGGTCTGTTCCTGGGCGGTTGCCACGGCAATGGAGGTGAGCAGGACTTTGCTGAACTGACCGCTGAAGTAGTCCAGTCTGGTCATTGGGGTGGTCACTTCCAGACGGTATCCCTCCCCGTGCTTCCCACAGCCAAACGAGTCATCTGAGGAACTCTGGGTGGAGAGGAAGACAGGTAACATACAGCAGAAGATACACCACATGTATCACATTAATGTTGCATGAAAGACGTCATATACATCCACACTGTTTTTAACGTCTCAACGGATAAAACAGCCATTATCCTATGAGCTACAGTACATGCCCTCCTGCCCCTGCCAGATGTGGGTAACCGGGAAGGGAGAGGAAGAGGGATGGAGAGAGGGGCAGAGCTGGGCTTGCTATGCCCCCTCATCTGCTCTTTCATCAGACCCTGCTTGTAAGTGAGAGCTCAGTTGTGACCCACTGTGGCTGGCACAGTGTGTGTGTTTAGGAGATCATCACGCATGGCAGGAACTCATGGGAAACACAACGAAATGCGTGCTGGTGCGGCTGCCATGACGTTACACACTTGCACTGTTCTCTCTCTCCTTTTCTCTTTCTCTCTCCCTCTTTGTCTCCCTCTCTCTATCTCACCCAACAGACATACAAGACTTCTTCACACAGACCTATTTTTCACAAACTTTACGTGGGTTTGTTCAACTGCACACTGTTTGGCACAGGCAGCCCTATGCATGTTGTCACTTGACCACTCTCTCTAAAAATCCCACTTTGAACACCAACTACCTCTAGAAGTTACCTAAGTCATTATCATTAAACCATTATTCTGACCCTCTGAAGAATCATCAGAGGTCACCAGCCATTGAAGCTGACAACGTTCCCCAGGCCCCGGCTGGTCAAGCTCTCAAGGCCCCTACCATTACACACCCCGGCCCCCCCAGTCGGCCATCAATAATGAACAAAACCCGAGGCTGGCACGTGGGGGGCCGTGACTAAACAGGCAGGGCCAGCTACAGAGATTAAGGTGCTGGGTACAGACTACAGAGAGCTGAGTAAAGAGAGAGAGGGAGAGGGAGTAGTTCATACAATGATGTAGGTCCAGGGGATAAGGTCTTTCAAATTCTCTTAAAACCCATCAGATCACTCTACAGTTTGTTGCTCCAACCCAACCACACTGACTGATGGCAGCTGTGTATCTGGGATGTACAGCTAATTAACTAACCAGAACCACCAAAAGAGACACTCTCTCTACATCAAGTGCTGCTGTAAAGACTATGTCACTAACATTTCTCAGGCAAATCTCAAAGGAGAGCTTAGAATCTGAGGAGAACAATTGGAAAGTAGTAAATCAAGAAAGCAGCTTTTCTTCAGCAGCCATTACAAAGTAGAGTAGACCATTACAGGCTAGCTCAGCTCCAAGGTGAAAAGAGAGTCCTGGCTGTTAGTCAAACAAACTGTAGTAGTATAAATTGTAGTAGACGTATAAACTGTTGTATTAGTATAAACTATAGTAGTATAAACTGTAGTAGTAGTATAAACTGTAGTAGTATAAACTGTAGTAGTAGTATAAACTGTAGAAGTATAAACTGTAGTAGACATATAAACTGTTGTATTAGTATAAACTGTAGTAGTATAAACTGTAGTAGTAGTATAAACTGTAGAAGTATAAACTGTAGTAGACGTATAAACTGTTGTATTAGTATAAACTGTAGTAGTAGTATAAACTGTAGAAGTATAAACTGTAGTAGTATAAACTGTAGTAGAAATATAAACTGTAGAAGTATAAACTGTAGTAGTATAAACTGTAGTAGTATAACCTGTAGTAGTAGTATAAACTGTAGAAGTATAAACTGTAGTAGTAGTATAAACTGTAGAAGTATAAACTGTAGTAGTATAAACTGTAGTAGACGTATAAACTGTAGTGGTATAAACTGTTGTAGAAGTATAAACTGTAGTAGAAGTATAAACTGTAGTAGAAGTATAAACTGTAGTAGTAGTATAAACTGTAGTAGTAGTATAAACTGTAGTAGTAGTAGTATAAACTGTAGTTGTATAAACTGTAGTAGAAGTATAAACTGTAGTAGAAGTATAAACTGTAGTAGTAGTATAAACTGTAGTAGTAGTAGTAGTAGTATAAACTGTAGTAGAAGTATAAACTGTAGTAGTATAAACTGTAGTAGAAGTATAAACTGTAGTAGTAGTATAAACGGCAGTAGTAGTAGTAGTATAAACTGTAGTAGTAGTATAAACTGTAGTAGTATAAACTATAGTAGTATAAACTGTAGAAGTAGTATAAACTGTAGAAGTAGTATAAACTGTAGTAGTAGAAGTATAAACTGTAGTAGTAGAAGTATAAACTGTAGAAGTATAAACTGTAGTAGACATATAAACTGTTGTATTAGTATAAACTGTAGTAGTATAAACTGTAGTAGTAGTATAAACTGTAGAAGTATAAACTGTAGTAGACGTATAAACTGTTGTATTAGTATAAACTGTAGTAGTAGTATAAACTGTAGAAGTATAAACTGTAGTAGTATAAACTGTAGTAGAAATATAAACTGTAGAAGTATAAACTGTAGTAGTATAAACTGTAGTAGTATAACCTGTAGTAGTAGTATAAACTGTAGAAGTATAAACTGTAGTAGTAGTATAAACTGTAGAAGTATAAACTGTAGTAGTATAAACTGTAGTAGACGTATAAACTGTAGTGGTATAAACTGTTGTAGAAGTATAAACTGTAGTAGAAGTATAAACTGTAGTAGAAGTATAAACTGTAGTAGTAGTATAAACTGTAGTAGTAGTATAAACTGTAGTAGTAGTAGTATAAACTGTAGTTGTATAAACTGTAGTAGAAGTATAAACTGTAGTAGAAGTATAAACTGTAGTAGTAGTATAAACTGTAGTAGTAGTAGTAGTATAAACTGTAGTAGAAGTATAAACTATAGTAGTATAAACTGTAGTAGAAGTATAAACTGTAGTAGTAGTATAAACGGCAGTAGTAGTAGTAGTATAAACTGTAGTAGTAGTATAAACTGTAGTAGTATAAACTATAGTAGTATAAACTGTAGAAGTAGTATAAACTGTAGAAGTAGTATAAACTGTAGTAGTAGAAGTATAAACTGTAGTAGTAGAAGTATAAACTGTAGAAGTAGTATAAACTGTAGTAGTAGTAGTATAAACTGTAGTAGTACACTGTAACTATCAGAAGCCAAACCAGGTTGGATAGGCTATAACTCGAGCCAAGGCTATAGCAAGTGTAGACTAGATAGAGACATAACTGCAAAAAGAAATCCATGGATAAAAACCAACAAGCCTCAAAATATCTGGATGTACGTAGTGCCAAAAGCCACAGCTGTACTGCAGAGAGTCAGCGGTGCTGAGCTGTCAGGCTGGAGTTGATTCATTCTATAACAACCTCATCATTCATAAGAGGAGAAATAATATCTGATCTGATCCAGGACAGATAGATCAGGACTGACGTCTGAATAGGGAGAGAGAGGACTGAATACTTAGAGTGAAAAAAGGTCAGGTGGGTGATATAGAGTGTGTGTGTGGGACAGATGACGTGTGTGTGTGTGTACATACTTCTGCACAGAAATCCTAGGGCAGCAACATTGATCCATCATAACTCCCGCTGTCCGCACGTCTAGATACTGGCCTTACGCAAGGAGACCACATGAGAGTACAAGGGAACCGGTCCAAAGTCTGGGCCCTCTCTCTCTCTTACTAGTCCCCGAGATTGAGACGTCATCGAGCCAGGACACCATGGAGATTACCACATAACCGCTCCAAAAACAAGTCCAGGGACAATTATTTTGATAGCAAACAAACAGGGTCCTATGGAGTGTTTGTAAAAGCCACTCTGACCAATAGCAGGGATAGAAGAAGAAAGAGCCAGGGTTCTGGAACATTCCATGGAACTCTGTGAAGGTGACGCTGAGGATCAAGAGAACTAAATACTGGTGAGGTTGGACAGCGCAAGGGTGTTTTGACGAGGGTGTGTTTGAAGCCCGTTGCTATTATCCAAGAGACCTAGGGCTTTGCTTTGACACGGAGCCAGCCAATCGCCTTGAAGACTATAGTCACCTTGTTGTCATGGCAATCGATTTCCTCAGTGAGGTAACACCTATGTTTTGGTTTCCTGCTGTCTTTCTCTTTCTGTCTTTCTTTCTCTATCTGATTCCAAGTCGTAGGTTACATTTCAAGGCAAACTTTCAAACTGCTTTCTGCTCTCCGACATCCATTCCCAAGTTTTATGACGGTGTTTTTGTTCAGTAAAACAGGAGAAGGGGAGATATATGAGGGATACGTGAGACACCTTTTGCCCCACACTTAACCACCACCCATTGTCTGCAACACAACGGCCAGGCGATAGGGTTACTACGGTTACAACAGCTCTGTGTCGTATTGAGCTGCTCTGCAGAGCCTGACAGACCCTGGGAGTGTGTGTGTGTGTGTGTGTGTGTGTGTGTGTGTGTGTGTGTGTGTGTGTGTGTGTGTGTGTGTGTGTGTGTGTGTGTGTGTGTGTGTGTGTGTGTGTGTGTGTGTGTGTGTGTGGGTGTGTATGAGGCCTGCCAGAGTCAAGAGGGGTGTGTAAGAGGATCTGATAGAGAGGCCTAATGTCCTATTAAACTCTCACTCTGACCCTCAGGGCCAGGCCCCACTTACAGCGTTACAGCAGACACACTGGACAGAGCCTCCTCACAAACCCACTGAACTAGAGGCTCCTCACAAACCCACTGAACTTGAGGCTCCTCACAAACCCATTGGACAGAGGCTCCTCACAAACCCACTGAAAAAAAGGCTCCTCACAAACCCACTGGACTAGAGGATCCTCACAAACCCACTGAACTAGAGGCTCCTTACAAACCCACTGGACAGAGGCTTATCACAAACCCACTGGACTAGAGGCTCCTCACAAACCCACTGAACTAGAGGCTCCTCACAACCCACTGAACTAGAGGCTCCTCACAAACCTACTGGACAGAGGCTCCTCAATAACCCACTGAACTAGAGGCTCCTCACAAACCCAATGAAAAAAAGGCTCCTCACAAACCTACTGAACTAGAGGCTCCTACAAACCCACTGGACAGAGGCTCCTCACAAACCCACTGGACTAGAGGATCCTCACAAACCCACTGGACAGAGGCTCCTCACAAACCCACTGGACCAGAGGCTCCTCACAAAACCACTGAACTAGAGGCTCCTCACAACCCACTGAACTAGAGGCTCCTCACAAACCCATTGGACAGAGGCTCCTCACAAACCCACTGAAAAAAAGGCTCCTCACAAACCCACTGAACTAGAGGCCCCCCACAAACCCACTGGACCGAGGCTCCTCACAAACCCACTGGACTAGAGGATCCTCACAAAACCACTGGACTAGAGGCTCCTCACAAACCCATTGGACAGAGGCTCCTCACAAACCCACTGAAAAAAAGGCTCCTCACAAACCCACTGAACTAGAGGCCACCCACAAACCCACTGGACAGAGGCTCCTCACAAACCCACTGGACAGAGGATCCTCACAAACCCACTGAACTAGAGGCTCCTCACAAACCCACTGAACTAGAGGCCCCTCAAAAACCCACTGAAATAGAGCCTCCTCACAAACCCACTGGACAGAGGCTCCTCACAAACACACTGAACTAGAGGCTCCTCACAAACCCACTGGACAGAGCCTCCTCACAAACCCGATGGACAGAGGCTCCTCAGAAACCCACTGGAAAGAGGCTCCTCGTAAACCCACTGAACTAGAGGCCCCTCAAAAACCCACTGAAATAGAGCCTCCTCACAAACCCACTGGACAGAGCCTCCTCACAAACCCACTGAACTAAAGACTCCTCCCAAACCACCTGAAATAGAGGCTACTCACAAACCCACTGAACAAGAGGCTCCTCACAAACCCACTGTACAGAAGCTCCTCACAAACCCACTGGACAGAGGCTCCTCACAAACCCACTGAACTAGAAGCTCCTCACAAACCCACTGGACAGAGGTTCCTCACAAACCCACTGAACTAGAGGCTCCTCACAAACCCACTGAACTAGAAGCTCCTCACAAACCCACTGGACAGAGGTTCCTCACAAACCCACTGAACTAGAGGCTCCTCACAAATCTACTGAACTAGAGCTCCTCACAAACCCACTGGAAAGAGGCTCCTCACAAACCCACTGAACTAGAGCTCCTCACAAACCCACTGAACTAGAGGCTCCTCACAAACAAACTGAACTAGAGGCTCCTCACAAACCCACTGAACAGAGGTTCCTCACGGTTACAACAGCTCTGTGTCGTATTGAGCTGCTCTGCAGAGCCTGACAGACCCTGGGAGTGTGTGTGTGTGTGTGTGTGTGTGTGTGTGTGTGTGTGTGTGTGTGTGTGTGTGTGTGTGTGTGTGTGTGTGTGTGTGTGTGTGTGTGTGTGTGTGTGTGTGTGTGTGTGTGTGTGTGGGTGTGTATGAGGCCTGCCAGAGTCAAGAGGGGTGTGTAAGAGGATCTGATAGAGAGGCCTAATGTCCTATTAAACTCTCACTCTGACCCTCAGGGCCAGGCCCCACTTACAGCGTTACAGCAGACACACTGGACAGAGCCTCCTCACAAACCCACTGAACTAGAGGCTCCTCACAAACCCACTGAACTTGAGGCTCCTCACAAACCCATTGGACAGAGGCTCCTCACAAACCCACTGAAAAAAAGGCTCCTCACAAACCCACTGGACTAGAGGATCCTCACAAACCCACTGAACTAGAGGCTCCTTACAAACCCACTGGACAGAGGCTTATCACAAACCCACTGGACTAGAGGCTCCTCACAAACCCACTGAACTAGAGGCTCCTCACAACCCACTGAACTAGAGGCTCCTCACAAACCTACTGGACAGAGGCTCCTCAATAACCCACTGAACTAGAGGCTCCTCACAAACCCAATGAAAAAAAGGCTCCTCACAAACCTACTGAACTAGAGGCTCCTACAAACCCACTGGACAGAGGCTCCTCACAAACCCACTGGACTAGAGGATCCTCACAAACCCACTGGACAGAGGCTCCTCACAAACCCACTGGACCAGAGGCTCCTCACAAAACCACTGAACTAGAGGCTCCTCACAACCCACTGAACTAGAGGCTCCTCACAAACCCATTGGACAGAGGCTCCTCACAAACCCACTGAAAAAAAGGCTCCTCACAAACCCACTGAACTAGAGGCCCCCCACAAACCCACTGGACCGAGGCTCCTCACAAACCCACTGGACTAGAGGATCCTCACAAAACCACTGGACTAGAGGCTCCTCACAAACCCATTGGACAGAGGCTCCTCACAAACCCACTGAAAAAAAGGCTCCTCACAAACCCACTGAACTAGAGGCCACCCACAAACCCACTGGACAGAGGCTCCTCACAAACCCACTGGACAGAGGATCCTCACAAACCCACTGAACTAGAGGCTCCTCACAAACCCACTGAACTAGAGGCCCCTCAAAAACCCACTGAAATAGAGCCTCCTCACAAACCCACTGGACAGAGGCTCCTCACAAACACACTGAACTAGAGGCTCCTCACAAACCCACTGGACAGAGCCTCCTCACAAACCCGATGGACAGAGGCTCCTCAGAAACCCACTGGAAAGAGGCTCCTCGTAAACCCACTGAACTAGAGGCCCCTCAAAAACCCACTGAAATAGAGCCTCCTCACAAACCCACTGGACAGAGCCTCCTCACAAACCCACTGAACTAAAGACTCCTCCCAAACCACCTGAAATAGAGGCTACTCACAAACCCACTGAACAAGAGGCTCCTCACAAACCCACTGTACAGAAGCTCCTCACAAACCCACTGGACAGAGGCTCCTCACAAACCCACTGAACTAGAAGCTCCTCACAAACCCACTGGACAGAGGTTCCTCACAAACCCACTGAACTAGAGGCTCCTCACAAACCCACTGAACTAGAAGCTCCTCACAAACCCACTGGACAGAGGTTCCTCACAAACCCACTGAACTAGAGGCTCCTCACAAATCTACTGAACTAGAGCTCCTCACAAACCCACTGGAAAGAGGCTCCTCACAAACCCACTGAACTAGAGCTCCTCACAAACCCACTGAACTAGAGGCTCCTCACAAACAAACTGAACTAGAGGCTCCTCACAAACCCACTGAACAGAGGTTCCTCACAAACCCACGGAACTAGAGGCTCATCACAAACACACTGAACAGAGGCTCCTCACAAACCCACTGAACTAGAGGCTCCTAACAAACCCACTGGACAGAGCCTCCTCACAAACCCATTGGACAGAGGCTCCTCACAAACCCACTGGAAAGAGGCTCCTCACAAACCCACTGGACAGAGCCTCCTCACAAACCCATTGGACAGAGGCTCCTCACAAACCCACTGGAAAGAGGCTCCTCACAAACCCACTGAACTAGAGGCCCCTCAAAAACCCACTGGACAGAGCCTCCTCACAAACCCATTGGACAGAGGCTCCTCACAAACCCACTGTAAAGAGGCTCCTCACAAACCCACTGAACAAGAGGCTCCTCACAAACGCACTGAAATAGAGCCTCCTCACAAACCCACTGGACAGAGGCTCCTCACAAACCCACTGGACAGAGGCTCCTCACAAACCCACTGGACAGAGGCTCCTCACAAGCCCACTGGACAGAGTCTCCTCACAAGCCCATTGAACAGAGGCTCCTCACAAACCCACTGAACTAGAGGCTCCTCACAAACCCACTGAACTAGAGGCTCCTCACAAACCCACTCAACTAGAGGCTCCTCACAAACCCACTGGACAGAGGCTCCTCACAAACCCCCTGACCAGAGGCTCCTCACAAACCCACTGAACTAGAGGCTCCTCACAAACCCACTGAACTAGAGGCTCCTCACAAACCCACTGAACTAGAGGCTCCTCACAAACCCATTGAACTAGAGGCTCCTCACAAACCCACTGGACAGAGGCTCCTCACAAACCCACTGAACTAGAAGCTCCTCACAAACCCACTGGACAGAGGTTCCTCACAAACCCACTGAACTAGAGGCTCCTCACAAACCCACTGAACTAGAAGCTCCTCACAAACCCACTGGACAGAGGTTCCTCACAAACCCACTGAACTAGAGGCTCCTCACAAACCCACTGAACTAGAGGCCCCTCAAAAACCCACTGGACAGAGCCTCCTCACAAACCCATTGGACAGAGGCTCCTCACAAACCCACTGTAAAGAGGCTCCTCACAAACCCACTGAACAAGAGGCTCCTCACAAACGCACTGAAATAGAGCCTCCTCACAAACCCACTGGACAGAGGCTCCTCACAAACCCACTGGACAGAGGCTCCTCACAAACCCACTGGACAGAGGCTCCTCACAAGCCCACTGGACAGAGTCTCCTCACAAGCCCATTGAACAGAGGCTCCTCACAAACCCACTGAACTAGAGGCTCCTCACAAACCCACTGAACTAGAGGCTCCTCACAAACCCACTGAACTAGAGGCTCCTCACAAACCCACTGGACAGAGGCTCCTCACAAACCCCCTGACCAGAGGCTCCTCACAAACCCACTGAACTA
Organism: Salvelinus fontinalis; assembly: GCF_029448725.1. Taxonomy (NCBI): domain Eukaryota; kingdom Metazoa; phylum Chordata; class Actinopteri; order Salmoniformes; family Salmonidae; genus Salvelinus; species Salvelinus fontinalis. The sequence continues at coordinate 13,395,129 of NC_074673.1, read as the reverse complement.
GAGGCTCCTCACAAACCCACTGAACTAGAGGCTCCTCACAAACCCACTGAACTAGAGGCTCCTCACAAACCCATTGAACTAGAGGCTCCTCACAAACCCACTGGACAGAGGCTCCTCACAAACCCACTGAACTAGAAGCTCCTCACAAACCCACTGGACAGAGGTTCCTCACAAACCCACTGAACTAGAGGCTCCTCACAAACCCACTGAACTAGAAGCTCCTCACAAACCCACTGGACAGAGGTTCCTCACAAACCCACTGAACTAGAGGCTCCTCACAAACCTACTGAACTAGAGCTCCTCACAAACCCACTGGAAAGAGGCTCCTCACAAACCCACTGAACTAGAGCTCCTCACAAACCCACTGAACTAGAGGCTCCTCACAAACAAACTGAACTAGAGGCTCCTCACAAACCCACTGAACAGAGGTTCCTCACAAACCCACTGAACTAGAGGCTCATCACAAACACACTGAACAGAGGCTCCTCACAAACCCACTGAACTAGAGGCTCCTAACAAATCCACTGGACAGAGCCTCCTCACAAACCCATTGGACAGAGGCTCCTCACAAACCCACTGGAAAGAGGCTCCTCACAAACCCACTGAACTAGAGGCCCCTCAAAAACCCACTGGACAGAGCCTCCTCACAAACCCATTGGACAGAGGCTCCTCACAAACCCACTGTAAAGAGGCTCCTCACAAACCCACTGAACAAGAGGCTCCTCACAAACGCACTGAAATAGAGCCTCCTCACAAACCCACTGGACAGAGGCTCCTCACAAACCCACTGGACAGAGGCTCCTCACAAACCCACTGGACAGAGGCTCCTCACAAGCCCACTGGACAGAGTCTCCTCACAAGCCCATTGAACAGAGGCTCCTCACAAACCCACTGAACTAGAGGCTCCTCACAAACCCACTGAACTAGAGGCTCCTCACAAACCCACTGAACTAGAGGCTCCTCACAAACCCACTGGACAGAGGCTCCTCACAAACCCCCTGACCAGAGGCTCCTCACAAACCCACTGAACTAGAGGCTCCTCACAAACCCACTGAACTAGAGGCTCCTCACAAACCCACTGAACTAGAGGCTCCTCACAAACCCATTGAACTAGAGGCTCCTCACAAACCCACTGGCCAGAGGCTCCTCACAAACCCACTGAACTAGAGTCTCCTCACAAGTAATACATCCTGATAAAGGCCGCTACTGTACAGATCAGCATGAGATTCATTTTTTTTATCCCATTTATTGAATATCGGTTATCGGTTGAATTATCGGCCGATATTGATATAGTGGAAAAAGGCCAATATCGACTGATAATATCGGTGAACCGATGTATCGGCCAGGATCTTGTTGCTACTAATAGTAGACACACAGCTACACACTCACTCAATAACTAAAATACACTGGGGGTTACTGATTAGAGCAGGCAGACATCTATTTATTAGTCATGACATGTATATGCGTGTATGCACGAATGTACACATGAGCGCTCGCGCAAACACACACACACACACACACACACACACACACACACACACACACACACACACACACACACACACACACACACACACACACACACACACACACACACACACACACACACACACACACACACACACACACACACACACACACAGGCTTTGTCATTACTGATCTCTTGAGTGGGGGAGCAAAGCTCTCAACCCAGTCAGCTGCTCTTTCACTAGAATAACACACCTTTGCCCCGTGACAGCCTGCTCCACTGTTGTTGATGTATGTGTGTGTTTGTTTGTGTGAGTGTGTGTGTGTGTGATTGTTTATCAGGGAGCACTATGGTTGGGTTGTAATGGGGTGTGTGAATATGTATGTCTTGTATAGTCTGCGAGGTGTTACAGTTTTTTACAATCACTTTGGTACTAATTTCAGAACCTTGATGTCATTTTTCAAAACTCTAGACACAAAACTCACAACTGATTATCAAAATGCACGTTTTTCAAAACTCTAACACTTTTTCCGATTGCTTGGATACAATACACATAAAGCTAAGATCATTTGTTCATTGAACTAAAATCACCTGTTCAAAATGACACAACTTAACATCAAAGTATTACCATTTCAAAATGCAGTTCACACATTACATCTGAGATGACTGTCTATTCATTTAATTACAATGATCTAACTATCAACTGATACAACTGCTCAAAATGATAAGTAGCTGTTGCATTACTCTTAATGCATAGTTTTATTAAGGAAAGTGACTGACAATATTCCATGTTTAGATCATGAAAGATTTAGGATAACGAGATCCATTGACACCAATACCGTGGAACATTAACCAATTGGACGACATTATCTGTGGATGTAATATTTCATCATCATTCTTTATCAGACACTGTTTCTATGGTCCCATGTACCACTTTTCCAGACCATGTTTTCAGATTTGACATTACTGTACACACACTTTATTAGGTACACCTATCTAGTGCTGGGTAGGACCCCCTTTTGCCTCCACAACAGCCTGAATTATTCATGGTGTTGTACGTTAAGAGATGCCCTTCTGCACACCACTGTTTTAAACAGCTGTTATTTGAGCATTTGTGGCCTTTCTGTCAGCGTGAATGAGTCTGGACATTGTCCTCTGACCTCTCTCATTAACAAGGTGTTTTTGGCACAGAACTGCCGCTCACTGAATGTGTTTTGTTTATCGCACCATTCTCTGTAAACTCTAGAGACTGTAGTGCATAAAAATCTATATAAAGGGCTATATAAATACATTTGATTTTATTTGATTTATTGCACGCATGCTGAAAAGGCACCAGGTGTCTCTAAAACAGCTATACCGTGTGCCTTTTGAAAGAAATGCAGACAGAGTGAAGCAACTGAGGACTGAGTATGTTCAGGTACGTTCAGTTTCAAGATGCCCGTTGTGAAAAATTCCCCCAAAATTCTACATCATCGTAATCAGAAATTCTCTTTGCAAAATGTATTTTTAGAGGGTGATGGAGCTGGATGCTGGTGAAAACCATCACAAATTCCTATTTTTGAATGAGGCAGGCTTCAACCTGGCCAAAACAAGGAGGAGAGGTCGGAATTTCATTGGCCAGCGGGCAACCATCCAAATACCTGGACAACGTGGGGCCAACATCACCATGTGTGCGGCTATATCAGAAGATGGTGTGGTGGGACGCAGACCTCGTATTGGATCATATAATGCAGCTCTCCTTGTAACCTTCCTTGATGATCTAAATCAGGTCTGTAGAGCTGATGGCGACACCTATGTCATTGTGTGGGATAATGTCAGGTTCCACCATGCTCAAATGGTTTCAGGCCCATCCACAATTTACCACCCTGTACTTACCCTCATACTCTCCTTTCCTTAACCCGATTGAGGAATTTTTCTCCACATGGAGGTGGAAGGTATATGATAGGCGCCCTCACGAACAAGCCACCCTTCTCCAGGCCATGGATGACGCATGCAATGACATCACGGCAGACCAGTGTCAGGCCTGGATTTGCCATGCCCTAAGATTATTCCCAAGATGTTTGGCTAATGAAAACATCTATTATTGTGATGTGGATGAGAACCTGTGGCCAAATCCACAAGACAGGGTTGATGGGAATATAGAAATACAGTAATCAACCTTTTGTTCTGGTTTCTACAGTAAGCCAGGTGAGGAACACTGCAGTTGATGTTTTACAGTAAGCCAGGCGAGGAACACTGCAGTTGATGTTTTACAGTAAGCCAGGTGAGGAACACTGCAGTTGATGTTTTACAGTAAGCCAGGTGAGGAACACTGCAGTTGATGTTTTACAGTAAGCCAGGTGAGGAACACTGCAGTTGATGTTTTACAGTAAGCCAGGTGAGGAACACTGCAGTTGATGTTTTACAGTAAGCCAGGTGAGGAACACTGCAGTTGATGTTTTACAGTAAGCCAGGTGAGGAACACTGCAGTTTATGTTTTACAGTAAGCCAGGTGAGGAACACTGCAGTTGATGTTTTACAGTAAGCCAGGTGAGGAACACTGCAGTTGATGTTTTACAGTAAGCCAGGTGAGGAACACTGCAGTTGATGTTTTACAGTAAGCCAGGTGAGGAACACTGCAGTTGATGTTTTACAGTAAGCCAGGTGAGGAACACTGCAGTTGATGTTTTACAGTAAGCCAGGTGAGGAACACTGCAGTTGACCTTTAACTGTTTTTTAATTTTTTTGTTGCTAATTATTTTTGCTTTGATTCAAAGAAACCTATGAGTGATTTTATTGTATTTCATCAAAAATTTCAGATTTTGTTCAATGATTCCACTGTGTCTGTAGTATTCTCTCTACTAGTCCTTTTACAGTGATGTATTTACGTGTAGTAGCATAATGAAACATGTATCACACATTTTGCACTACAATATTTAATGATTGTACGAATAACTACACAGTGAAACTATCGGTATCTTGTATGTGGGTGATCTAAATTAATGTTCCGATGGTATTTCATGATAAATTAGTTATTTGAACCAATGACTCTGCAAGTGCAAGGTTTCTTTAAAGATATGAATGCACAATGCAATGTTTTGGACATTGGACAGCCTGTGTTACAAGTGATGACCGTTTTGAGTTTTGTGTCTAGAGTTTTGAAAAATGACCACAAGGTTCTGAAATTAGTGCCAAAGTGATTCTAGAAACTGTAATGGCTTGCGTGTGAGTAATTACTTATATATACTGTACGTGTGTCTGTGGGTATGCATTGTTTGTTAAGTGTACGTGTGTGTGCATGTGTTGTTGGGGAGGGAGTCCCACAGGGACACCTGGATTAAGGGGAGGCATGTTATTTTGCAACCTAACTCTGGTGGTTGTACTGACTGGGTGCTTGTGTGTGTGTATTTGTGTGTGTGTGTGTGTGTGTGTATGAGTGTGTGTGTGTGTATGAGTGTGTGTGTGTGTGTGTGTGTGTGTGTGTGTGTGTGTGTGTGTGTGTGTGTGTGTGTGTGTGTGTGTGTGTGTGTGTGTGTGTGTGTGTGTGTGTGTGTGTGAGTGGCGCTCCGAGGGCAGCTGGTCTGGGGCGTTGCTTGCCCTTTGGATGCCAGGCAGGGTTAGGGGTTAGTGTGTGTGTATAGTGTGTGTGTGTGTATAGTGTGTGTGTGTGGGGGGGGGGGGGGGGGGTAGGCATGGTGACACAGGATGTCATGGGGGCATTGAGCACGGACATGGAACTGCCCCACATAAACAGACAGAGCTCAGTCAGTCGGGCTGAACAATATTCACCTTTGTTTCCCAAGTGTTTTGGTTCAGTGAGGGAGAAAAGTAGAGGGTCTACAAGCACCTGTTGGTGAGAGGCCCCACTCTTAACATCTCCCTAACCCTCATTACCTCCCCCTCCCTCCCTCCTCTTTCCCGCCAGTCTCTCCTCAATCTCTTCACCCTCAACCTTACAATTTTTCTCTCTCCTCTTCCTCTCGCTGTCCACACTCTTCTCCTTCTCTACCTCTTACCCTTCCCTACTCTTTCTCTCCTCTCTTCCTCCTCTCTCTCTCTCTCTCTCTCTCTCTCTCTCTCTCTCTTTCTCTCTATCTCTCTCTCTCTCTCTCAATTTCAATTCAATTCAATTTAAGAGCTTTATTGGCATGGGAAACATATGTTCCCATCTCTTAACATTGCCAAAGCAAGTGAAGTAGATAATAAACAAAAGTGAAATAAACAATCAAAATTAACATCAAACATTAAACTCACAAAAGTTAAAAAAGAATGAAGACATTTCAAATGTCATATTATGTGCAAATAGTTAAATTACAAAAGGGAAAACAATAAACATAAATATAGTTTGTATTTAAAAGGCTGTTTGTTCTTCACTGGCTGCCCTTTTCTTGTGGCAACAGGTCACAAATCTTGCAGCTGTGATTGCACACTGTGGTATTTCACCCAGTAGATATGGGAGTTTTTTTTCTCTAATTCTTTGTGGGTCTGTGTAATATGAGGGAAATATGTGTCTCTAATATGGTCATACATTTGTCAGGAGGTTAGGAAGTGCATCTCAGTTCCCACCTCATTTTGTTGGCAGTGTGCACATAGCCTGTCTTCTCTTGACAGCCAGATCTGCCTATGGTGGCCTTTTCCAATAGCAAGGCTATGCTCACTGAGTCTGTACATAGTCAAAGCTTTCCTTCATTTTGGGTCAGTCACTGTGGTCAGGTATTCTGCCACTGTTTATTCTCTGTTTATGGAAAAATATCATTCTAGTTTGCTCAGTTTTTTTGTTAATTCTTTCCAATGTGTCAAGTAATTGTCTTTTTGTTTTCTCATGATTTGGTTGGGTCTAATTGTGTTGCTGTCCTGGGTCTCTCTCTCTCTCTCTCTCTCTCTCTCTCTCTCTCTCTCTCTCTCTCTCTCTCTCTCTCTCTCTCTCTCTCTCTCTCTCTCTCTCTCTCTCTCTCTCTCTCTCTCTCTCTCTCTCTCTCTCTCTCTCTCTCTTGCTCCCTCCTGCTCTCTCTCTGGCTCATCATGGAGAAAATAAGATCATCTTTAAGAATGCAGTTACTAATGATTTTTCCTTTAAGCTTGACACAGCAACTTTTGGTCTTGCATATCAAGGGGATTTGGGGATTTTGAGATTACACATTCCTCAATAGCTGGAGCCCTCTTCTCTTCTCTCTGACAGATAGTCCTGCCAGTCCATCCAACATATCTACTGTGGCATGCCAGGCAGTCGCCAGCATGTTAATTCAATTAGACCAAACAGACCAATGCAAATCTGGGATCATTTAGTGTTGGGGCAGCCGGCTGAGCACAGTTAGCGACCATCATTTACCCGCCATGCATTATTAGCATTAGTGCTAACCCACTCCCACTGATTACCACAGACAGACAGAAGAGACTCAGAGGGGGAATCCTTTACACCATGAACCACCTCTCTGTCTCCTACAGGACATAAATTGACTCTGGTATAAGGACAGGGAACTGCCCAGAACAGAGCATTCTGGAGACGAGTTGTCAAGGACCTATTACATTTACATTACATTTTAGTCATTTAGCAGACGCTCTTATCCAGAGCGACTTACAGTAGAGTGCATACATTTTATTACATTTTTACATTACATTACATTTTACATACTGAGACAAGGATATCCCTACCGGCCAAACCCTCCCTAACCCGGACGACGCTATGCCAATTGTGCGTCGCCCCATGGACCTCCCGGTTGCGGCCGGCTGCGACAGAGCCTGGGCGCGAACCCAGAGACTCTGGTGGCGCAGCTAGCACTGCGATGCAGTGCCCTAGACCACTGTGCCACCCGGGAGGACATGCTCCCTAAAGAGTAGGTGTATTAAGAAAAGATAACAGATTCAATATGGAACATGCACGATTCCAAAAGAACTCCTTTTCAAAGAGCCAAGACCCAAACTGATATGTTTTATATCTAATTCCTGCCAAACTGTTTGAATTTAAATTGAATTCCTGTTTCTCAATTGGTAGTAGTCTGGACTAATCAATTCCACCTGGCCGACCAGCGAGTAGCAAAACGCTTGGCAGAGGATTCTTAGTGATGACTTCTTGGTAAAGTGAAAAGTCTGAAAGTCTGCCCCTTCCTCCAGGCTATCACACTAACACTCCACCACTCAACACACGCTGTGTTTTGGGCTCTCTCTGTGTGTGTGTGTGTGTGTAACTGTGTTTTGGGCTCTCTGTGTGTGTGTGTGTGTGTGTAACTGTGTTTTGGGCTCTCTGTGTGTGTGTGTGTGTGTGTAACTGTGTTTTGGGCCCTCTCTGTGTGTGTGTGTGTAACTGTGTTTTGGGCTCTCTGTGTGTGTGTGTGTGTAACTGTATTTTGGGCTCTCTGTGTGTGTGTGTGTGTGTGTAACTGTGTTTTGGGCTCTCTCTGTGTGTGTGTGTGTAACTGTGTTTTGGGCTCTCTCTGTGTGTGTATGTGTGTAACTGTGCTTTGGGCTCTCTGTGTGTGTGTGTGTGTGTGTAACTGTGTTTTGGGCTCTCTCTCTGTGTGTGTGTGTGTGTGTGTAACTGTGTTTTGGGCTCTCTCTCTGTGTGTGTGTGTAACTGTATTTTGGGCTCTCTCTGTGTGTGTGTGTGTGTGTGTGTGTGTGTGTGTGTGTGTGTGTGTGTGTGTGTGTGTAACTGTGTTTTGGGCTCTCTCTCTGTGTGTGTGTGTGTAATTGTGTTTTGCCCTCTCTCTGTGTGTGTGTGTGTAACTGTGTTTTGGGTTCTCTCTGTGTGTGTGTGTAACCGTGTTTTGGGCTCTCTCTGTGTGTGTGTGTGTAACTGTGTTTTGGGCTCTCTGTGTGTGTGCGTGTGTGTGTAACTGTGTTTTGGGCTCTCTCTGTGTGTGTGTGTGTGTGTGTAACTGTGTTTTGGGCTCTCTCTGTGTGTGTCTGTGTAACTGTGTTTTGGGCTCTCTCTGTGTGTGTGTGTGTAACTGTGTTTTGGGCTCTCTCTGTGTGTGTGTGTGTGTGTGTGTAACTGTGTTTTGGGCTCTCTCTGTGTGTGTGTGTAACTGTGTTTTGGGCTCTGTGTGTGTCTGTGTGTAACTGTGTTTTGGTCTCTCTCTGTGTGTGTGTGTGTGTAACTGTGTTTTGGTCTCTCTCTGTGTGTGTGTGTGTAACTGTGTTTTGGGCTCTCTCTCTGTGTGTGTGTGTGTAACTGTGCTTTGGGCTCTCTGTGTGTGTGTGTGTGTAACTGTGTTTTGGGCTCTCTCTCTGTGTGTGTGTGTGTGTAACTGTGTTTTGGGCTCTCTGTGTGTGTGTGTGTGTAACTGTGTTTTGGGCTCTCTGTGTGTGTGTGTGTGTAACTGTGTTTTGGGCTCTCTCTGTGTGTGTGTGTAACTGTGCTTTGGGCTCTCTGTGTGTGTGTGTGTGTGTGTGTGTGTAACTGTGTTTTGGCCTCTCTCTCTCTCTCTGTGTGTGTAACTGTGTTTTGGGCTCTCTCTCTGTGTGTGTGTGTAACTGTGTTTTGGGCTCTCTCTGTGTGTGTGTGTAACTGTGTTTTGGGCTCTGTCTGTGTGTGTGTGTGTAACTGTGTTTTGGGCTCTCTCTGTGTGTGTGTGTAACTGTGTTTTGGGCTCTGTCTGTGTGTGTGTGTGTAACTGTGTTTTGGGCTCTCTCTGTGTGTGTGTGTAACTGTGTTTTGGGCTCTGTCTGTGTGTGTGTGTGTAACTGTGTTTTGGGCTCTCTGTGTGTGTGTGTGTAACTGTGTTTTGGGCTCTGTCTGTGTGTGTGTGTGTAACTGTGTTTTGGGCTCTCTCTGTGTGTGTGTGTGTAACTGTGCTTTGGGCTCTCTCTGTGTGTGTGTGTGTGTGTGTGTGTAACTGTGTTTTGGGCTCTGTCTGTGTGTGTGTGTGTAACTGTGTTTTGGGCTCTCTCTGTGTGTGTGTGTAACTGTGTTTTGGGCTCTGTCTGTGTGTGTGTGTGTGTGTGTGTGTGTGTGTAACTGTGTTTTGGGCTCTCTCTGTGTGTGTGTGTAACTGTGTTTTGGGCTCTGTCTGTGTGTGTGTGTGTGTAACTGTGTTTTGGGCTCTCTCTGTGTGTGTGTGTAACTGTGTTTTGGCCTCTGTCTGTGTGTGTGTGTGTGTAACTGTGTTTTGGGCTCTCTCTCTCTGTGTGTGTGTGTGTAACTGTGTTTTGGGCTCTGTCTGTGTGTGTGTGTGTGTGTGTGTAACTGTGTTTTGGGCTCTCTCTGTGTGTGTGTGTAACTGTGTTTTGGGCTCTCTCTCTCTCTGTGTGTGTGTGTGTAACTGTGTTTTGGGCTCTCTCTGTGTGTGTGTAACTGTGTTTTGGGCTCTCTCTGTGTGTGTGTAACTGTGTTTTGGGCTCTCTCTGTGTGTGTGTGTAACTGTGTTTTGGGCTCTCTCTGTGTGTGTGTGTGTGTGTAACTGTGTTTTGGGCTCTGTCTGTGTGTGTGTGTGTGTGTGTAACTGTGTTTTGGGCTCTCTCTGTGTGTGTGTGTGTGTGTAACTGTGTTTTGGGCTCTCTCTCTGTGTGTGTGTGTGTGTGTAACTGTGTTTTGGGCTCTCTCTGTGTGTGTGTGTAACTGTGTTTTGGGCTCTCTCTGTGTGTGTGTGTAACTGTGTTTTGGGCTCTCTCTCTCTCTGTGTGTGTGTGTGTAACTGTGTTTTGGGCTCTCTCTGTGTGTGTGTAACTGTGTTTTGGGCTCTCTCTGTGTGTGTGTAACTGTGTTTTGGGCTCTCTCTGTGTGTGTGTGTAACTGTGTTTTGGGCTCTCTCTGTGTGTGTGTGTGTGTGTAACTGTGTTTTGGGCTCTGTCTGTGTGTGTGTGTGTGTGTGTGTGTAACTGTGTTTTGGGCTCTCTCTGTGTGTGTGTGTGTGTGTAACTGTGTTTTGGGCTCTCTCTGTGTGTGTGTGTGTGTGTGTAACTGTGTTTTGGGCTCTCTCTGTGTGTGTGTGTAACTGTGTTTTGGGCTCTCTCTGTGTGTGTGTGTAACTGTGTTTTGGGCTCTGTCTGTGTGTGTGTGTAACTGTGTTTTGGGCTCTCTCTCTGTGTGTGTGTGTGTGTAACTGTGTTTTGGGCTCTCTCTGTGTGTGTGTGTAACTGTGTTTTGGGCTCTCTCTGTGTGTGTGTGTAACTGTGTTTTGGTCTTTCTCTGTGTGTGTGTGTGTGTGTGTAACTGTGTTTTGGGCTCTCTCTGTGTGTGTAACTGTGTTTTGGGCTCTGTCTCTCTGTGTGTGTGTGTGTAACTGTGTTTTGGGCTCTCTCTGTGTGTGTGTGTAACTGTGTTTTGGGCTCTCTCTGTGTGTGTGTGTAACTGTGTTTTGGGCTCTCTCTGTGTGTGTGTGACTGTGTTTTGGGCTCTCTCTGTGTGTGTGTGTAACTGTGTTTTGGGCTCTCTCTGTGTGTGTGTGTGTGTAACTGTGTTTTGGGCTCTCTCTGTGTGTGTGTGTGTGTAACTGTGTTTTGGGCTCTCTCTCTGTGTGTGTGTGTGTAACTGTGTTTTGGGCTCTCTCTGTGTGTGTGTAACTGTGTTTTGGGCTCTCTGTGTGTGTGTGTGTAACTGTGTTTTGGGATCTCTGTGTGTGTGTGTGTAACTGTGTTTTGGGCTCTCTCTGTGTGTGTAACTGTGTTTTGGGCTCTCTGCGTGTGTGTGTGTAACTGTGTTTTGGGCTCTCTCTGTGTGTGTGTGTAACTGTGTTTTGGGCTCTCTGTGTGTGTGTGTGTAACTGTGTTTTGGGCTCTCTCTGTGTGTGTGTGTAACTGTGTTTTGGGCTCTCTCTCTGTGTGTGTGTAACTGTGTTTTAGGCTCTCTCTTTGTGTGTGTGTGTAACTGTGTTTTGGGCTCTCTCTCTGTGTGTGTGTGTAACTGTGTTTTGGGCTCTCTGTGTGTGTGTGTGTGTAACTGTGTTTTGGGCTCTCTCTGTGTTTGTGTGTAACTGTGTTTTGGGCTCTGTGTGTGTGTGTGTAACTGTGTTTTGGGCTCTCTGTGTGTGTGTGTGTAACTGTGTTTTGGGCTCTGTCTGTGTGTGTGTGTGTAACTGTGTTTTGGGCTCTCTCTGTGTGTGTGTGTAACTGTGCTTTGAGCTCTCTGTGTGTGTGTGTGTGTAACTGTGTTTTGGGCTCTCTCTCTGTGTGTGTGTAACTGTGTTTTGGGCTCTCTCTGTGTGTGTAACTGTGTTTTGGGCTCTGTCTCTCTGTGTGTGTGTGTGTAAATGTGTTTTGGGCTCTCTCTGTGTGTGTGTGTAACTGTGTTTTGGGCTCTCTCTGTGTGTGTGTGTAACTGTGTTTTGGGCTCTCTCTGTGTGTGTGTGTAACTGTGTTTTGGGCTCTCTCTGTGTGTTTGTGTAACTGTGTTTTGGGCTCTCTCTGTGTGTGTGTGTGTAACTGTGTTTTGGGCTCTCTCTCTGTGTGTGTATGTGTAACTGTGTTTTGGGCTCTCTCTCTGTGTGTGTGTGTGTGTGTAACTGTGTTTTGGGCTCTCTCTATGTGTGTGTAACTGTGTTTTGGGCTCTCTGTGTGTGTGTGTGTAACTGTGTTTTGGGCTCTCTGTGTGTGTGTGTGTAACTGTGTTTTGGGCTCTCTCTGTGTGTGTGTGTAACTGTGTTTTGGGCTCTCTCTGTGTGTGTGTGTAACTGTGTTTTGGGCTCTCTCTGTGTGTGTGTGTAACTGTGTTTTGGAATCTCTGTGTGTGTGTGTAACTGTGTTTTGGGCTCTCTCTGTGTGTGTGTGTGTAACTGTGTTTTGGGCTCTCTCTCTGTGTGTGTGTGTAACTGTGTTTTGGGCTCTCTGTGTGTGTGTGTGTAACTGTGTTTTGGGCTCTCTCTGTGTGTGTGTGTAACTGTGTTTTGGGCTCTGTGTGTGTGTGTGTAACTGTGTTTTGGGCTCTGTGTGTGTGTGTGTGTAACTGTGTTTTGGGCTCTGTCTGTGTGTGTGTGTGTAACTGTGTTTTGGGCTCTCTCTGTGTGTGTGTGTAACTGTGCTTTGGGCTCTCTGTGTGTGTGTGTGTGTGTGTGTAACTGTGTTTTGGGCTCTGTCTGTGTGTGTGTGTGTGTGTAACTGTGTTTTGGGCTCTCTCTGTGTGTGTGTGTAACTGTGTTTTGGGCTCTGTCTGTGTGTGTGTGTGTGTAACTGTGTTTTGGGCTCTCTCTGTGTGTGTGTGTGTAACTGTGTTTTGGGCTCTCTCTGTGTGTGTGTGTATAACTGTGTTTTGGGCTCTCTCTGTGTGTGTGTATGTAACTGTGTTTTGGGCTCTCTCTGTGTGTGTGTGTAACTGTGTTTTGGGCTCTGTCTGTGTGTGTGTGTGTGTAACTGTGTTTTGGGCTCTCTCTGTGTGTGTGTGTGTAACTGTGTTTTGGGCTCTCTCTGTGTGTGTGTGTGTAACTGTGTTTTGGGCTCTCTCTGTGTGTGTGTGTAACTGTGTTTTGGGCTCTCTGTGTGTGTGTGTGTAACTGTGTTTTGGGCTCTCTCTGTGTGTGTGTGTAACTGTGTTTTGGGCTCTCTCTGTGTGTGTGTGTAACTGTGTTTTGGGCTCTCTCTGTGTGTGTGTGTGTAACTGTGTTTTGGGCTCTCTCTCTGTGTGTGTGTGTAACTGTGTTTTGGGCTCTCTGTGTGTGTGTGTGTAACTGTGTTTTGGGCTCTCTCTGTGTGTGTGTGTAACTGTGTTTTGGGCTCTGTGTGTGTGTGTGTAACTGTGTTTTGGGCTCTGTGTGTGTGTGTGTGTAACTGTGTTTTGGGCTCTGTCTGTGTGTGTGTGTGTAACTGTGTTTTGGGCTCTCTCTGTGTGTGTGTGTAACTGTGCTTTGGGCTCTCTGTGTGTGTGTGTGTGTGTGTAACTGTGTTTTGGGCTCTGTCTGTGTGTGTAACTGTGTTTTGGGCTCTCTCTGTGTGTGTGTGTAACTGTGTTTTGGGCTCTGTCTGTGTGTGTGTGTGTGTGTAACTGTGTTTTGGGCTCCCTCTGTGTGTGTGTGTAACTGTGTTTTGGGCTCTGTCTGTGTGTGTGTGTGTAACTGTGTTTTGGGCTCTCTCTCTGTGTGTGTGTAACTGTGTTTTGGGCTCTGTCTGTGTGTGTGTGTGTAACTGTGTTTTGGGCTCTCTCTCTCTGTGTGTGTGTGTGTAACTGTGTTTTGGGCTCTGTCTGTGTGTGTGTGTGTGTGTGTAACTGTGTTTTGGGCTCTCTCTCTGTGTGTGTGTAACTGTGTTTTGGTCTCTCTCTCTCTCTGTGTGTGTGTGTAACTGTGTTTTGGGCTCTCTCTGTGTGTGTGTAACTGTGTTTTGGGCTCTCTCTGTGTGTGTGTAACTGTGTTTTGGGCTCTCTCTGTGTGTGTGTGTGTAACTGTGTTTTGGGCTCTCTCTGTGTGTGTGTGTGTAACTGTGTTTTGGGCTCTGTCTGTGTGTGTGTGTGTGTAACTGTGTTTTGGGCTCTCTGTGTGTGTGTGTGTGTGTGTAACTGTGTTTTGGGCTCTCTCTGTGTGTGTGTGTGTGTGTAACTGTGTTTTGGGCTCTCTGTGTGTGTGTGTGTAACTGTGTTTTGGGCTCTCTCTGTGTGTGTGTGTAACTGTGTTTTGGGCTCTCTGTGTGTGTGTGTGTAACTGTGTTTTGGGCTCTCTCTGTGTGTGTGTGTAACTGTGTTTTGGGCTCTCTGTGTGTGTGTGTAACTGTGTTTTGGGCTCTGTGTGTGTGTGTGTGTAACTGTGTTTTGGGGTCTGTCTGTGTGTGTGTGTGTAACTCTGTTTTGGGCTCTCTCTGTGTGTGTGTGTAACTGTGCTTTGGGCTCTCTGTGTGTGTGTGTGTGTGTGTAACTGTGTTTTGGGCTCTGTCTGTGTGTGTAACTGTGTTTTGGGCTCTCTCTGTGTGTGTGTGTAACTGTGTTTTGGGCTCTGTCTGTGTGTGTGTGTGTGTAACTGTGTTTTGGGCTCTCTCTGTGTGTGTGTGTAACTGTGTTTTGGGCTCTGTCTGTGTGTGTGTGTGTAACTGTGTTTTGGGCTCTCTCTCTGTGTGTGTGTAACTGTGTTTTGGGCTCTGTCTGTGTGTGTGTGTGTAACTGTGTTTTGGGCTCTCTCTCTCTGTGTGTGTGTGTGTAACTGTGTTTTGGGCTCTGTCTGTGTGTGTGTGTGTGTGTGTAACTGTGTTTTGGGCTCTCTCTCTGTGTGTGTGTAACTGTGTTTTGGTCTCTCTCTCTCTCTGTGTGTGTGTGTAACTGTGTTTTGGGCTCTCTCTGTGTGTGTGTAACTGTGTTTTGGGCTCTCTCTGTGTGTGTGTAACTGTGTTTTGGGCTCTCTCTGTGTGTGTGTGTGTAACTGTGTTTTGGGCTCTCTCTGTGTGTGTGTGTGTAACTGTGTTTTGGGCTCTGTCTGTGTGTGTGTGTGTGTAACTGTGTTTTGGGCTCTCTCTGTGTGTGTGTGTGTGTGTAACTGTGTTTTGGGCTCTCTCTGTGTGTGTGTGTGTAACTGTGTTTTGGGCTCTCTCTGTGTTTGTGTGTAACTGTGTTTTGGGCTCTCTCTGTGTGTGTGTGTAACTGTGTTTTGGGCTCTGTCTGTGTGTGTGTGTAACTGTGTTTTGGGCTCTCTCTGTGTGTGTGTGTGTGTGTGTGTGTGTGTAACTGTGTTTTGGGCTCTCTCTGTGTGTGTGTGTAACTGTGTTTTGGGCTCTCTCTGTGTGTGTGTGTGTAACTGTGTTTTGGGCTCTCTCTGTGTGTGTGTGTAACTGTGTTTTGGGCTCTCTCTGTGTGTGTGTGTGTGTGTGTAACTGTGTTTTGGGCTCTCTCTGTGTGTGTGTGTGTGTAACTGTGTTTTGGGCTCTCTCTGTGTGTGTGTGTAACTGTGTTTTGGGCTCTCTCTGTGTGTGTGTGTAACTGTGTTTTGGGCTCTCTCTGTGTGTGTGTGTAACTGTGTTTTGGGATCTGTGTGTGTGTGTGTAACTGTGTTTTGGGCTCTCTCTCTCTGTGTGTGTGTGTAACTGTGTTTTGGGCTCTCTCTCTGTGTGTGTGTGTAACTGTGTTTTGGGCTCTCTCTGTGTGTGTGTGTGTAACTGTGTTTTGGGCTCTCTCTGTGTGTGTGTGTAACTGTGTTTTGGTCTCTCTCTGTGTGTGTGTGTGTGTAACTGTGTTTTGGGCTCTCTCTCTGTGTGTGTGTGTGTAACTGTGTTTTGGGCTCTCTGTGTGTGTGTGTGTAACTGTGTTTTGGGCTCTCTCTGTGTGTGTGTGTAACTGTGTTTTGGGCTCTGTGTGTGTGTGTGTAACTGTGTTTTGGGCTCTCTGTGTGTGTGTGTGTAACTGTGTTTTGGGCTCTGTCTGTGTGTGTGTGTGTAACTGTGTTTTGGGCTCTCTCTGTGTGTGTGTGTAACTGTTTTTTGGGCTCTCTGTGTGTGTGTGTGTGTGTGTAACTGTGTTTTGGGCTCTGTCTGTGTGTGTAACTGTGTTTTGGGCTCTCTCTGTGTGTGTGTGTAACTGTGTTTTGGGCTCTGTCTGTGTGTGTGTGTGTGTGTAACTGTGTTTTGGGCTCTCTCTGTGTGTGTGTGTAACTGTGTTTTGGGCTCTGTCTGTGTGTGTGTGTGTAACTGTGTTTTGGGCTCTCTCTCTGTGTGTGTGTAACTGTGTTTTGGGCTCTGTCTGTGTGTGTGTGTGTAACTGTGTTTTGGGCTCTCTCTCTCTCTGTGTGTGTGTGTAACTGTGTTTTGGGCTCTGTCTGTGTGTGTGTGTGTGTAACTGTGTTTTGGGCTCTCTCTCTGTGTGTGTGTAACTGTGTTTTGGTCTCTCTCTCTGTGTGTGTGTGTAACTGTGTTTTGGGCTCTCTCTGTGTGTGTGTAACTGTGTTTTGGGCTCTCTCTGTGTGTGTGTAACTGTGTTTTGGGCTCTCTCTGTGTGTGTGTGTGTGTAACTGTGTTTTGGGCTCTCTCTGTGTGTGTGTGTGTAACTGTGTTTTGGGCTCTCTCTGTGTGTGTTTGTAACTGTGTTTTGGGCTCTGTCTGTGTGTGTGTGTGTGTGTGTAACTGTGTTTTGGGCTCTCTCTGTGTGTGTGTAACTGTGTTTTGGGCTCTCTCTGTGTGTGTGTGTGTAACTGTGTTTTGGGCTCTCTCTGTGTGTGTGTGTAACTGTGTTTTGGGCTCTCTCTGTGTGTGTGTGTAACTGTGTTTTGGGCTCTGTCTGTGTGTGTGTGTAACTGTGTTTTGGGCTCTCTGTGTGTGTGTGTGTGTGTGTGTGTAACTGTGTTTTGGGCTCTCTCTGTGTGTGTGTGTGTGTGTAACTGTGTTTTGGGCTCTCTCTGTGTGTGTGTGTAACTGTGTTTTGGGCTCTCTCTGTGTGTGTAACTGTGTTTTCGGCTCTGTCTCTCTGTGTGTGTGTGTGTAACTGTGTTTTGGGCTCTCTCTGTGTGTGTGTGTAACTGTGTTTTGGGCTCTCTCTGTGTGTGTGTGTAACTGTGTTTTGGGCTCTCTCTGTGTGTGTGTGTAACTGTGTTTTGGGCTCTCTCTGTGTGTGTGTGTAACTGTGTTTTGGGATCTCTCTGTGTGTGTGTGTGTAACTGTGTTTTGGGCTCTCTCTCTGTGTGTGTGTGTGTAACTGTGTTTGGGCTCTCTCTCTGTGTGTGTGTGTAACTGTGTTTTGGGCTCTCTCTGTGTGTGTGTGTGTAACTGTGTTTTGGGCTCTCTCTCTGTGTGTGTGTGTGTAACTGTGTTTTGGGCTCTCTCTCTGTGTGTGTGTGTGTAACTGTGTTTTGGGCTCTCTCTCTGTGTGTGTGTGTAACTGTGTTTTGGGCTCTCTCTGTGTGTGTGTAACTGTGTTTTGGGCTCTCTGTGTGTGTGTGTGTAACTGTGTTTTGGGCTCTCTGTGTGTGTGTGTGTAACTGTGTTTTGGGCTCTCTCTGTGTGTGTGTGTAACTGTGTTTTGGGCTCTCTGTGTGTGTGTGTGTAACTGTGTTTTGGGCTCTCTCTGTGTGTGTGTGTAACTGTGTTTTGGGCTCTCTGTGTGTGTGTGTGTAACTGTGTTTTGGGCTCTCTCTGTGTGTGTGTGTAACTGTGTTTTGGGCTCTCTCTGTGTGTGTGTGTAACTGTGTTTTGGGCTCTCTCTGTGTGTGTGTGTGTAACTGTGTTTTGGGCTCTCTCTGTGTGTGTGTGTGTAACTGTGTTTTGGGCTCTCTGTGTGTGTGTGTGTAACTGTGTTTTGGGCTCTCTCTCTGTGTGTGTGTGTAACTGTGTTTTGGGCTCTCTCTGTGTGTGTGTAACTGTGTTTTGGGCTCTCTGTGTGTGTGTGTAACTGTGTTTTGGGCTCTCTCTCTGTGTGTGTGTAACTGTGTTTGCATGTGTCTCTGGCTCTTATTCTTGAGGATTTGAGGGCCAATGCAGAGCAAAGGAAGACGGATTTTCCACACTGTAACGTTTGTCGTATGAAGAAGGTGTGGACCAAAGCGCAGTGTGGTAAGTGTTCATGCTTTTTTTATAAAAAAACTGAACATTGAGACAAAAAATAACAAAAATAGAACAATACGAAACAGTTCTGTCTGGTGCAGACACAAAACAGAAAACAACTACCCAGAAAAACCATGTGGGAAAAGCTACCTAAGTATGGTTCTCAATCAAAGACAACGATAGACAGCTGCCTCTGATGGAGAACCACACCCGGCCAAACAACAAAGAAATACAAAACATAGAAAATGAACATAGAATGCCCACCCAAATCACACCCTGACCAAACCAAAATAGAGACATAAAAAGCTCTCTACGGTCAGGGCTTCACACACAAACACAGTTGAAACAGTTTGGAACATTTCGGACATGTTTTCCAGCTGAAACAGTTTGGAACAGTCCGTACATATTTCCCAGCTGAAACAGTTTGGAACAGTTCGGACATGTTTTCCAGCTGAAACAGTTTGGAACAGTTCGGACATGTTTTCCAGCTGAAACAGTTTGGAACAGTTCGGACATGTTTTCTAGCTGAAACAGTTTGGAACAGTTCGGACATGTTTTCCAGCTGAAACAGTTTGGAACAGTTCGGACATGTTTTCCAGCTGAAACAGTTTGGAACAGTTCGGACATGTTTTCCAGCTGAAACAGTTTGGAACAGTTCGGACATGTTTTCCAGCTGAAACAGTTTGGAACAGTTCGGACATGTTTTCCAGCTGAAACAGTTTGGAACAGTTCGGACATGTTTCCCAGCTGAAACAGTTTGGAACAGTTCGGACATGTTTTCCAGCTGAAACAGTTTGGAACAGTTCGGACATGTTTCCCAGCTGAAACAGTTTGGAACAGTTCGGACATGTTTCCCAGCTGAAACAGTTTGGAACAGTTCGGACATGTTTTCCAGCTGAAACAGTTTGGAACAGTTCGGACATGTTTTCCAGCTGAAACAGTTTGGAACAGTTCGGACATGTTTTCCAGCTGAAACAGTTTGGAACAGTTCGGACATGTTTTCCAGCTGAAACAGTTTGGAACAGTTCGGACATGTTTTCCAGCTGAAACAGTTTGGAACAGTTCGGACATGTTTCCCAGCTGAAACAGTTTGGAACAGTTCGGACATGTTTTCCAGCTGAAACAGTTTGGAACAGTTCGGACATGTTTTCCAGCTGAAACAGTTTGGAACAGTTCGGACATGTTTTCCAGCTGAAACAGTTTGGAACAGTTCGGACATGTTTTCCAGCTGAAACAGTTTGGAACAGTTCGGACATGTTTTCCAGCTGAAACAGTTTGGAACAGTTCGGACATGTTTTCCAGCTGAAACAGTTTGGAACAGTTCGGACATGTTTTCCAGCTGAAACAGTTTGGAACAGTTCGGACATGTTTTCCAGCTGAAACAGTTTGGAACAGTTCGGACATGTTTTCCAGCTGAAACAGTTTGGAACAGTTCGGACATGTTTTCCAGCTGAAACAGTTTGGAACAGTTCGGACATGTTTTCCAGCTGAAACAGTTTGGAACAGTTTGGAACGGACATATATTATCATTAAATTTTTTTACGTTTTTGTTCGTTGTCGGCTCTTCGGGGACACAAAAACATTTCTTGAGGCAAGCCGAAGTCTACACCCTCTCATCTTTGATTGGTTAACAGTAGGGATTCTTCAGTGAAGTGCCTGTTGTCATTCAATGAGAGACGACTCGTCCTCATGCACATTTTTTCACTGGAAAAATACTGCACCAAACACAACATTGCATGAATAAGATCTCCTCTGCAAAAACTTAAAAACTAATGACAGATTTCTTGGAGTTATCTTAGATTAATTCTGACTATTTTGAGGAAGCGTGTACTTGCTACGGCGTCTCACAATGGACAAACAGTACTATTACCGTTTTTTTTCTCATTTTTCGAGCAAAGTTATTTTAAGGGAGTATGAGAGCACACTTGTTCGGTTTGCCGAAATGAGACATTAGCTTATGACGTTTGCTTACTGTATATGAGACAAGGTTCCAACAGCAGTTCCAACAGCAGGCAGTTTATGGGTAGCCAGATATCCCAGGGTTGTAAACAGGGCCAGGGAAATATACATTGTATCTGGGCTCTGGGTTTGAGAGCATAGCTTATCAGTGGAGG
Organism: Salvelinus fontinalis; assembly: GCF_029448725.1. Taxonomy (NCBI): domain Eukaryota; kingdom Metazoa; phylum Chordata; class Actinopteri; order Salmoniformes; family Salmonidae; genus Salvelinus; species Salvelinus fontinalis. The sequence goes on along the minus strand of NC_074673.1, from coordinate 13,375,194 downwards.
GTTAACACGGCCTGAGGAACACTGGAGCACTGGGGAGCAGCAATAGTCTGTGTACACGCCAATAACATTGTCACGGCTGTCTTCCTCTTCTTCCTCTGAAGAGGTGTAACAAGGATCGGACCAATATACAGCGTGGTAGGTATCCATGTTTTAATATAGAAAACTGAACTATGAACACCAATACAAAACAATAAACGTGAACAAACCGTAACAGTCCCGTGTGGCACAAACACTGACACAGGAAACAATCACCCACAAAATACCCAAAGAACATGGCTGCCTAAATATGGTTCCCAATCAGAGACAACGATAAATACCTGCCTCTAATTGAGAACCAATCTAGGCAACCATAGACTTACATAAACACCTAGAATGAACACAACCCCATAACTCTACAAAAAACCCATAGACAGTACAAAAACACACAAACCACCCTCGTCACACCCTGACCTAACCAAAATAATAAAGAGAACAAAGATAACTAAGGCCAGGGCATGACAATCTTTGTTCTTTTTCCACCGTTTATCTTATCAAGTTTGGGATGTGGATAACATTTTGTTTTCTCTATTGACACAGGGTCTGACCCTAGCTAGACCTCCTCCACTCTCTGCTCTTCTTCTGCCCGCCCAGCCCTGGATGACTATTAGGTCACTGGTTGCTCAGCTAGTACTGGCAGAAGGGGAGCGTGTTCATACTCATACCAGCTACCACCCAGCCCTAATCAGAGCATGAGATGAACACTGGGAAATGTAAGAAATAAGAGCCAGAGAGAGCACAGGTGAGAAACACCGCCTCACAATTTGGAACATGGCAACGCAAAAAGGAAAACAATCCCTTGGGAAAACACTTTTTAACACATACAAGTTCATATTTCTCTCAAAACACAGTCACACTTACACAAAGAAACATGCAAAACACCCCTCCACACACAAATAAACAACCAAGCTAAAAACACACAAAACACATTTTGTTTAAACAAAAAGGTCAAAGCCTTGTGGAAATACAAATGGGGTCACCGAACCACAAAAAAAACACAGCGGACACATACTGTTAGTTTAACTGTAACGCAGCTTTAAAAATCAACATAAACTGGGAACAAACCAACACAAACCTATTATATTCTGATGTATTTCAAGACAACCTGCAGGTGGTGGTGGACTTTGGTATTTCTATGATGCACTATTTGTGCTCCAGCTAAATACTACATGGTGTCGTCTGTAAAAAACTAAAAAACATACAACAAAAGGAAAACTGACAATGGGCATAGCCTCAGTCCACATAGAAATGGTAGGCAGTGCAGAAATGCATCATTGTTGCTGCTTTTCACATTCATAAACTCCTGGAAGTTGGCATCTCTCTTCACAGTATTTTTCACACACATACGCGCACACACACATACGCACATACGCACATACGCACACACACGCACGCACGCACGCACGCACGCACGCACGCACGCACGCACGCACGCACGCACACACACACACACACACACACACACACACACACACACACACACACACACACACACACACACACACACACACACACACACAGACATCTTCAGGGATTAATGTCAGAATAATACATGACCTAAATACATCTGGTTGGTTTCTCCTATTGAGAGCCAGCGTAGCCAGGGAATATATGCATCTTCTTATGAAAAAGGACTGAACATCACTGTGTCAATCAGGCTCACTGTCACATGAGCTCAAAAAAGCAATCTGTTCTTGTTGGAAAAACACTAAAATGAACTGCTTGAGTTAGTTAAAACACAAACACTATAAAAACGTATTTTGTCTTCCTATAAAAATCTAAATAAAACAGCCTCTGTGTGTTCTCAGAACTGTAAAAACAATATATTTATATATTTTTGACACAATCCCTAAACCATAAAGACTAAGTAATCTTGTCAGAGTTGACAGAGTCTAGTAGTATGACGTCCTATGGATTGACTACTTAGATAGCCTTCCTCTCTGTTTGGTGATTCATTGTATGGGAGCGCGACAGGGTGATAAAAACCACACAAGCATGGGTGGGATGCGGATTGAAAGGTTCGCAGGCGAGGGGGTGTATTTCTATTCTCTCCCCTCCATTACTTGAGTACACATTCAGACACAATCCCTTGGCTCCATTGTGTGGGGATTACTCTAGCTGAATGGAATGGCTGGGGGTTTAGCCTCAGCTAAAGGCCAGAGTCAGAGCATGCCTTGGCCCCATAAGGACTTTAAATCCACTTTACATTTCATCAAGTCATCTTAACCAAGGTTCAGATGTATTCAAGATTAATCTAAACCTAACCCGGGAAATATCACATCTTTCAAAGGAGAGTTTGGTTAAAGGCTTGCTTTTGTCAATGTATCATCAGTTCCCCGTTGAATGATCAAAGGTCTGGGTGCGAGCGGACTGTCATGTACAGTTGAAGTCGGAAGTTTACATACACTTAGGTTGGAATCATTAAAACTCGTTTTTCAACCACTCCACACATTTCTTGTTAACAAACTATAGTTTTGGCAAGTCGGTTAGGACATCTACTTTGTGCATGACACAAGTCATTTTTCCAACAATTGTTAACAGACAGATTATTTCACTTATAATTCACTGTATCACAATTCCAGTGGGTCAGAAGTTTACATACACTAAGTTGACTGTGCCTTTACACAGCTTGGAAAATTACAGAAAATGATGTCATGGCTTTAGAAGCTTCTGATAGGCTAATTGACATAATTTGAGTCAATTGGAAGTGTACCTGTGGATGTATTTCAAGGCCTACCTTCAAACTCAGTGCCTCTTTGCTTGACATCATGGGAAAATCAAAAGAAATCAGCCAAGACCTCAGAAATAAAATTGTAGAACTCCACAAGTCTGGTTCATCCTTGGGAGCAATTTCCAAATGCCTGAAGGTACCACGTCCATCTGTACAAACAATAGTATGCAAGTATAAAATACCATGGGACCATGCAGCTGTCATACCGCTCAGGAAGGAGACGTGTACTGTCTCCTAGAGATGAACGTAATTTGGTGCGAAAAGTGCAAATCAATCCCAGAACAACAGCAAAGGACCTTGTGAAGTTGCTGGAGGAAACAGGTACAAAAGTATGTATATCCACAGTAAAACGAGTCCTTTATCGACATAACCTGAAAGGCCTCTCAGCAAGGAAGAATCCACTGCTCCAAAACCGCCATAAAAAAGCCAAACTACGGTTTGCAACTTACTATTGGGGACAAAGATCGTAATTTTTGGAGAAATGTCCTCTGGTCTGATGAAACAAAAACAGAACTGTTTGGCCATAATGACCATCGTTGTGTTTGGAGGAAAAAAGGGGGTGGCTTGCAAGCCGAAGAACACCATCCCAACCGTGAAGCCCGGGGGTGGCAGCATCATGAGGGAGGAAAATTATGTGGATATATTGAAGCAACATCTCAAGACATCAGTCAGGAAGTTAAAGCTTGGTGGAAAATGGGTCTTCCAAATGGACAATGCATACTAAGCATACTTCCAAAGTTCTGGCAAAATAGCTTAAGGACAATAAAGTCAAGGTATTGGAGTGGCCATCACAAAGCCCTGACCTCAAGCCTTTAGAAAATTTGTAAGCAGAACTGAAAAAGCGTGTGCGAGCAAGGAGGCCTACAAACCTGACTCAGTTACATGAGCTTAGTCAGGAGGAATGGGCCAAAATTCACCCAACTTATTGTGGGAAGCTTGTAGAAGGCTACCCGAAACGTTTGACCCAAGTTAAATAATGTAAAGGCAATGCTACCAAATACTAATTGAGTGTATGTAAACTTCTGACCCGCTGGGAATGTGATGAAATAAATAAAAGTTAAAATAAATAATTCTCTCTATTATTATTCTGACATGTCACATTCTTAAAATGATGTGGTGATCCTAACTGACCTAAGACAGGGCATTTTTACGAGGATTTTTTTTTATTTTTATTTTTTATTTTTTTAGGGGTGGATCAGCTTAGTATTGCGGAAAGAATGTTGCTTCCAATGTAATTGTCTGCATCATTTCCATTCCCCCATATTTTTTTGGGTAAATATATATATCCATACACGTATGCATACATATACACATATATACATACACATACCTATATAGACATACATACTTTTTTTTTAAAGAATATGCCTTTATTATTATTCCCCGCGACCCTACCACCAATCCCCCAATTGGAGTAAACTTATAAACACTTCTGCTTTTACCTTCAATTTCTACATCTTATACCTATCTTACAGACACAGTCCACTTTACAATAGTTCTCTCTTATTTGTTCTTAGTCCTTCCTCTATTTCTGTTGTCCATCCAATTTTATTTCCACTTGTAACTGTGCTATTTCACAAAAGCTCCGCACCTATACACATTTCACAGATCCCGTATGCCCTATATTGTTTATCTTGTTAATAGTCCCACCCTTCAGCTCCACCCAACCCCTCCCATCTATCTTCCAACATCATCCATTTCGGATTTCTATTTGCCATACATTTCTCAACTGTGCTGTGATGCTTCACAAAAGACCTGAACCTTCCTATTCTCATAGCTTCTACAGATTGTAAATTAAAAATAAACATCTTTGCCAAAATAATTATTATATTATTGATTGATTGACTATGGCTTTTCAAATCCCCCAGTATTGCTATCTGTAGCGTTAGTTTTAGGCAAATGTTGCAATTTTTACGAGGATTAAATGTCAGGAATTGTGAAAAACTGAGTTTAAATGTATTTGGCTAAGGTGTATGTAAACTTCCGACTTTAACTGTATCTGCTGCATGCGGCTAGGGAGGAACAACTACATGGACATCTGTGACTGCAATGGCGAAGTCCAGCAATCCATACGTCCGTAGAGTCCATAGAAGTCTGGCTGAGGTTAATGATGTTGTGCTGGCTTGGGCTCCTGTGCCCACCGGGTGCACCGACTGGCCTAACAAACAAGATCATTTACCTCTCAACCACTCCACTGACCTTGGTGATAAAAACCCTGTCCCTTCATGAAGCCAGTTCAGACTGCATGGGAGACAATGCTTTAAGGGAGAGTAAGGAAATGAGAGGGCATTGGGGGAGGAAGTAGGGGTCGAGGTGAGGGCACTGGTCAGGAGGGTGGCTTGTGGCCAGGGGGTAGGAGATTGAGTTTGGTCTCTCATGCATAAATGGGGGTGTGGGTGATTGAAAGACAAGTGTGTCCACATAGCATAGCAGGTATTCCACCAGAAAGCAGGATATTAATGTGTGGAGGAGGAACTGTGAGTGACTGATTAGGAAACAGTTCTGGGGCCTTGACTCATAGCTAAGCTCAACTGAACAAAGCTCCTCTGCTTCCCATCTGACTCTAAACAAGTGTGGAGACTTAGGTAAATAGGTAAATACATCATAAGTCATAAAGTAGGTGTTTGAAAAATCCCTGCTTAGATATGTGGATGAAAAAGGGAAGACATGATGTGAGGAGAAGATATCTCATTTGTAGTGATATGGCAAAAAGGGAAGTTGACATGCCACACGCAGCCTTGACGAGAAGAGGAGCGGTGCGGTGCGCAGCAGGGATCGGTGTTAGGGCAATTCCAGTACGTGCTTTCCCTCTGGGAGAGAGACAGGTTGCAAGCGGAGGGAGACGTTTTGACAATTTCCTGCTCTTTCTTTATCTGGGTTATGAAGATAAGGTGTTCACACAACACCAACGTCACAAACAGACAAGCAGCACACACACACTAAGCAATGTTTTTTTTCTCCAAACAAGTCGCAGGGAACAGAGGATGGAGACCCCTCGCTAATGATTAACATATTGCAAAAAATGAACAGACATTTACCACAGAAAACAGCCTGATTATTTCCAGGAAATACCTGCAGATAGTAACTGAGCAAGCACACCAGCCATGGAGAATTCCTTAAATAAACAGCTTCCTGAACATATCTGTTTTCAACTATTTAGAATTAAAGTCCAGTTTGATAATGTCAGCATCGCTTGACCAAAAGGACAATCTTATGTAATCACTTTTTTTTCTTAATATTGACCCACTGCTCCTCTCTATATATTGCAGAGTTAGTCAATACTAAGTCATAGGCTACTAAGTGAATATTATGTCTCCAAAATACAGGTACAGTCAGGTAAGCACTATGAATTTGAGACAATAGGTACGTATGAAACACAGTTGGTGAACAGTTCCATTTCATTGTGGACCAGTTGACTAATTGTATTTCATACATACATATTGTCTCAATGACCTTGTCTCAAAGTGTTTCTACTCTGTTTCTATTCTATTCTCCTCCAGAGACAGGTTTTGAAGGCAGTCAATCAGTCAGCAGCTGGATGCCAGGTGGCTAGCGTGCCAGTCAGCCAGTCTCTGGTGGTATCTAGCTCCTGGGGCTCAGCCTCTCCTCACACATGGAGCCTGTCTGGGCACGGCCAACCCATGACACACTGTACTGGGCTGGGCTCATACTGGGAACGACTCACTGAACTGAGAGGGTGGAGGGGCCTGAGAGAGCATGCAGCTGGAGTGGAGTGGTCTTTCACCCTGCTCTTACCACACAGCCATATGGGCTATGCTATTGTATGTGCGTGTGTTTATTTTATTATTTGTCATTTTTTTATTTAACCTTTATTTAACTAGGCAAGTCAGTTAAGAACAAATTCGTATTTACAATGACGGTCTACACCGACCAAACCCAGACGACTCTGGGCCAATTGTGCGCCGCCCTATTCCCAATCATGGCCGGTTGTGATACAGCCTGGATTCAAACCAGGGTATCTGTAGTGATGCCTCAAGCACTGAGATGCAGCGCCGACCACTGCACCACTCGGGAGTGGGGGTGGGTGGGGGGGTGGTGGGGTGGGGGGGTGAAACAGATGCAGCTTTGGGAAAACAACCATAAAATCTCAAGCTGAACCTCATACAGAGATTACTATTGCTCATAGACGCAGAGCACACACAAGCACAAACTGTAAATACACACCTACCCTACCTTATCAAACCACAGATCAATACACATCTACCCTACCTTATCAAACCCCAGATACATAGACATCTACCCTACCTTATCAAACCCCAGATCAATACACATCTACCCTACCTTATCAAACCCCAGATACATAGACATCTACCCTACCTTATCAAACCCCAGATCAATACACATCTACCCTACCTTATCAAACCCCAGATACATAGACATCTACCCTACCTTATCAAACCCCAGATCAATACACATCTACCCTACCTTATCAAACCCCAGATACATACACATCTACCTTACCTTATCAAACCCCAGATCAATACACATCTACCCTACCTTATCAAACCCCAGATCAATACACATCTACCCTACCTTATCAAACCCCAGATACATACACATCTACACTACCTTATCAAACCCCAGATACATACACATCTACCCTACCTTATCAAACCCCAGATCAATACACATCTACCCTACCTTATCAAACCACAGATCAATACACATCTACCCAACCTTATCAAACCACAGATACATACACATCTACCCAACCTTATCAAACCCCAGATACATACACATCTACCCTACCTTATCAAACCACAGATCAATACACATCTACCCTACCTTATCAAACCCCAGATACATAGACATCTACCCAACCTTATCAAACCCCAGATACATAGACATCTACCCTACCTTATCAAACCACAGATCAATACACATCTACCCTACCTTATCAAACCCCAGATACATACACATCTACCCTACCTTATCAAACCCCAGATCAATACACATCTATCCTACCTTATCAAACCCCAGATACATACACATCTACCCTACCTTATCAAACCCCAGATCAATACACATCTACCCTACCTTATCAAACCCCAGATCAATACACATCTACCCAACCTTATCAAACCCCAGATACATACACATCTACCCTACCTTATCAAACCCCAGATACATACACATCTACCCTACCTTATCAAACCCCAGATACATACACATCTACCCTACCTTATCAAACCACAGATACATACACATCTACCCTACCTTATCAAACCCCAGATACATACACATCTACCCTACCTTATCAAACCACAGATCAATACACATCTACCTTACCTTATCAAACCCCAGATTGTGAGATTATAAAGGGGATGGAAACAGAGCAGGGCAGGAACGTTCCTGTATTTTTATGATTTTGTTAATTTCTCCAGTGAAGTGATGTTGAGCCTCTCCCTCTCTCCCACCTGGCGAGAAATGACCTGAACCACTCATGGGGAATGTTCCTGTATTTTTATGATTTTGTTAATTTCTCCAGTGAAGTGATGTTGAGCCTCTCCCTCTCTCCCACCTGGCGAACCACTCATGGGGAATGTTCCAAATGGCACCCTGTTCCCTATTGTCGCTGTCCAAAGTAGTGCACTATATAGAGAAAAGGGTGCATCTTGGATGCAGTCCTGGCTTGGTTCTGCCACAGCAGCAGTTCAGGCAGGGCATGAACAGGCCCAGGCATGTGGGAAGCAGTGCGTGGCATCTCAAAGGCAGCAGTAGCACTCACTCAACTGTTAAATGGATACTTTTTATACTTATGTAATGCGTTGGATGTTGGGTATATACAGACATATATCCTTGTTAAATTCATAATCAGAAATTATTACGCTTTCTTTTTTACAAAGTAACAGAAAATCAATGCCTCTCTGTCACTAGTTTTTGTTTACTTTCTTAAAGCCACAATTTAAAACATGTTCATTTAAACTGTACCGCTAATTAAAATGACTGTCGATCAAAACCCTCTTCCATGTGAATTATATTACACACATACTATCAATCAGGCTTCAGATTCAATTTAAAAGCAATCAGCGACGGGAAGGTTTTAACAAATCAATGGTAATCTAATTAGCAATAAGGCCCGAGGGGGTGTGGTATATGGCCATTATACCACGGCTATGGGCTGTTCTATAGATGTTATATAACTGTTCTTATGCACGGTGCAACGCCGAGTGCCTGGATACAGGCCTTAGCCGTGGTATATTGGCCATATATCACAAACCCTCGAGGTGCCTTATTGCTATTATGAACTGGTTACCAACATAATTAGAGCAATAAAAATAAATTATTTCTGATATACCATGCCTCTCAGCCAATCAGCATTCAGGGTTTGCGTGCATTGCGCTTGCCCGCCGTAGGCAGGTCGCTAGGGTGGGATGGGCCAAGGACATCCCTGCCAGCCAAACCCTCCCCTAACCCGGACGACGCTGGGCCAATTGTGTGCCGCCCCATGGGTCTCCCGGTCGTGGAGACCAGGATCTCTAGTGGCACAGATAGCACTGCGATGCAGGGCCTTAGACCAATGCGCCACTCGGGAAGCCCGTTTGTATATTTTAAGACCCAAGTGTCCCCCCTGCCTAATATTGTATTTATACTACAGTTATACTAATATTACGATATATATATTTAAGAAATGATAGTTGCAATGTAACCTACATCCGTTATTAAACTTGAGTGATGATGCCTCCCTGTCTTTGTCTATTGGTGCCATTCCAAGTCCTTACCATCTCTCACTAGCTTCCATTACCATTACTCAGCAAAATGTGTAGTAAAAAAATCAAAAATAAACATTAGTACGTTTATATGCACACTAATAATTTGATATTAAACTGATTATGGCAGTAGGCTGAGTATGGCATTAGTCATTTAAACGCCTTACTCTGCTGATCTTAAATCGGTGTAAGTTAAAAAATCGAAGTCAGCATACGTTGATTAAAACACCTGGTTTTCTGAGCAACCTTTAGAGTTACTAGGACATGTAAACACCTTCATCAGCGTTCCAGCTGTGTATTTGATCTACGCATGTGCTAGCACCAACCCCGAGCGAGCCTCCCTCTTTAGCACGAGTGAAGTGAGGGTTCGGAACAACTGAATGCATGTGTCTTAGTTTTTACATACAAACTCTATATGTCCGAACACAGAATCAAATACCCTTGATTGTTTGGGAAATTGTGTCTTGCAAAGCACGTAAACATTTTAATCAAACTATTATATTAATCTGACTATCCACAATAATCATATTATTGAGTGCATGTAACTACTCCTTGTCAAGCCGAAGTCTGATGTATAATCCCATCAATAGTTTTAAGAAGCACTTTGAAACTCCTTGAAGTTTGTGTGTATAAGTCTATTGAGTGGACACGTCATTATTCTTTCATTAGTATTCTAGATGGTTTGTGTTTCTGGTAAGTAACAAACAGCCAGACCATAATGAGCCTGCAGCGAGAGAGGCAATGAGCAGCTACTGAAAACAGACTTACTCTAGCCTCTGACGCATGGACAAGATGACAGAGCCACTAATCATTACATCATTTATCATATCTGACTCCCTACACCAGGTTTGAGTCCCAAGGGTTGAGTCCCAGGGTTGAGTCCCACTCTTTTCCCTTCATAGTGCACTACTTTTGACCAGAGCCCTATGGGTCCGTAGCCAGGAGTTAAGAGGCTCGGTGGAGTTGACAACCACCACTTAAATCATCAAACATACTCTTGCATCCGCTCGCTTCTCCAACCCTCCTTTACATTCCTATTCCAGGTCTTCTTCAGAACTACAGCAGTTTAGTTAAACAGATTATAAAGCTTAAGCATGCCTCTTTCGTGCGTTTACTTTTGACTGTTTTATGGCCTGGCTTATCTGGTTCTCTTACTATGGAATAAAAGAGAGGATCTACTTGCCATATGCCACTGAATATGACCCATAAATCCATTAGAAAACTACTAGGATAAGATCCTTCTTCTCCTTCAGGCTTTAAAACAAAAACAGGGCAAGAGACCGTTGGTCAGTTATTGTGCGTTCATACTCATTGCTGCCAAGTTAACCCCTCCTTAAGTCTAAAAAACACCTGTTGGTCTGGTGGTTAAACATTTAAATGACTTGTTGTTTTGACTTGAGAGCACAAAGGAATATGTTTTATTGGCTGTTAAAGTCATCTACAGAAAGAGAATCCCTGATAGCATTTACCTGTTAAAAGCTCTTTTGGCTGCAGAAAATCCACACATTACATTTAAAATTGACTACATGAATAAGACTGTACGACGATGTCTAAAACAGAAACCAAAATATCTGAAAAAAAAAATCTGAAAAACCTGCTTAATTCTGACTGTGGAATTATTAAAAGGTATAATTCAGTTATTACACCAGTATAACTAAGTGTAGAGGCTCTTGCACCACAAGGCACCTGATTAGTCAGTGAAAAATAATTGAGAGAGAGATGGAGAGTAAGGGGGAGAGAGAGAGTGAGAGACAGAGAGTAAGAGAGAGAGAGAGAGAGTGAGAGAGATGGAGAGTAAGGGAGAGATGGAGAGTAGGGGAGAGAGAGAGAGATGGAGAATAAGGGAGAGAGAGAGAGAGAGAGCGAGAGAGAAAGATAGAGAGAGAGGGAGAGATGGAGAATAAGGGAGAGAGAGAGAGCGAGAGAGAGAGAGAGAGAGAGAGAGAGAGAGAGAGAGAGAGAGAGAGAGAGAGAGAGAGAGAGTGAGAGAGAGAGAGAGAGTGAGAGAGAGGGCGAGAGAGAGAGGAGAGAGAGAGAGAGAGAGAGAGAGAGAGAGAGAGAGAGAGAGAGAGAGAGAGAGAGAGAGAGAGAGAGAGAGAGAGAGAGAGAGAGAGAGAGAAAGATATATATATATAGAGAGAGAGAGAGATGGAGAATAAGGGAGAGAGAGAGAGAGAGAGAGAGCTTTCACTGGTATGGTATAGTATCATCTTCCTCCCAGCAGCTGCTGAGTTCCTATTATTTTACCACAGATTCATCACGGATCGCTGAGAGTCAGAAATGCATTCCATGATTCAATTTCCCCCCTCTGCATTCTTAACTAAAGCCCCCCTCCCCTCCCCTCTCTCTGTATCTCTACTGTAGCTACATAATCATTAAAAACTATTAACATCCTCATTCTCAGGAAGAGAGTGGACCTGAGCTATGTATGTTGTAGTGACGTTGTCGGCTCTACTGTATGTCTATGTGGTAAAGTCAGATCTGGGTTCCAATACTATTTGAAATCTTTAAGATACATTAAGCGTTGGTTTTAACAATGAACCCAGGTCTCGTAATAATGAAGTCAGGGCATGGGAGGGTGCTCTGCTCAGTGCTGCTACAGATTTTGACAGAACTATTGACAGGACCTCTAGAAGGGCCGTCAGCAGTTCAATTCATGTCCCTATTGATCAGATGATTTAACTGATTGATCCCATCAATGCTGATGGATGGATAGAGAAGAGAAGACAGAGAAGAGGAGAAGAGAGGCATAAAGCCAAGTGAAGACCTCCGGAGCAGAGATAGACATACAACAACAGGAAGGGTCTGGTAGAAGGAGACAGTTGACTCCGTCCCGTAATGATTCATCATCGATACAGTCTTGAATTTATTGAATTACCGTGCCTCACTAACTCTCCTTAATCCATGCTTAATTCAAGTCAACTACATACAGTAGTTGCTGCAGGAGCTAATTCTCTAACTCTTAAATCCTGAAAATAACCTAATGACCATAATACCCTTCAACAGTACTCTAACTACATCTACATTACAGTGGAAAACATGTTTACGAAATATGATGAAGCATATTTGTACTGATTCTATAACACATAACTTTAAAGTGCATTATTATTCAGTTCTTACCCCGTTGTAGCAGCGTTTCTCCTCGGAGCCGGTGAAGTGGTATGGCTGCTTGGTGTGGCACTTCTGGATGAAATCCTTGAAGAAGTTGTTGACGTCTGCCAGTGAGATGACGCAGACGGCCGAGCTGGCTGTGGGTTCCGGGGAGTCTGGCTTGGATCGGGCGAAGGCAGCAAACAGCACGTCCTCCCCTTCCTTCAGCCCCATCTCCTGCCTCAGCTCGCTGCCCGCCTCGGCCACATGGGCCGCCTGGAGGACATTAAACACCTCGATGCTGGCCAAGCGCCGCCGCCGCCGCCTCTCCGTCAGGATGCATTCAAAGGGCATCTCCACATAACGCCGCAGCTCCGGGTCGGTGCCGCACATGCGGACGATGCGGGTGTGGTAGACCTGCGAGCTGCGGCCCTCACGCTGCACGGTGAGGAAGTAGGCGTGGCTGCCGCTCTGGAAGGAGTAGACGTAACGCAGGTGGTGGTCGCCGCGGAGGCCCGGGGCCAGGTCCATGTAGGACTGGTCGGAGAAGAAACGGAAGCCATCTTGGGTTTCTTTCATCTGACGCACTGAGATGGTGTGGTGCTGTGGCTGCTGGGCCTGGGGGCCAGAGGTCATGCGGGACGGACTTCCAGTTCCAGCGCTTCCAGTGATCTCCGAGTTCCCTACGAAGAACCGTACCACACCTCCGCTCACCATGTTGAGCACACGGGAACCCAGGGGGCTGGTAACACAGTCGGGACAGCCCTGCCGTCCTCCATCATCTGTCTTGGGTGAATACATACAGTTTACCTCCTTGGAAACATTCCCTCTCTCCACCAGCAAGTGGCGACGGCAGACACCAGCGTCCGCGGAGCTGCAGCTGAACAGCTCATCGTCATAGTAACGCTCCACCAGCAGGGCCATGTTATTGTTGTCCAACACAGCGTTGGGCTTGCCAACAGCTCCATCCTGGCTACTTGGGCCACATTGCCTTTCGACACCAGCCTCTGACACGGGCCCGGTCCGGTACTCCGACAGCTTGGTCAGGTTCTCTGACAGTGCATAGATCCTGTTCACAGCACCAACGTAAACCGTCCCCTCGAAGGTGACCATGTTCTGTATGGCGGAGTCGGCCTCGAAGCTGGGCAGGTTGTAGGTCACAGAGAGGTTGAGCTTGGAGTTCTCGGCCGGTTCATCACATTGACCTCTCACCTTCGAGGAGCACAGAGCCCAGAGGATGATCACGATGTCCAACAAGCAGATATTCTTCATCCTGTTCCAAACATAAGCCACAGAAAGAGAGAAGTTACATTACACTGTATGTTTTAGTCAATTAGCAGACAGGCTTATCCAGAGACACTTATTATCTCATTCAACTAAGGTTAGGAAAGTAAAAAAATGAGGGGTGACTTATTCGGGACATTCATAACAATAACACAAAAAAACCCACCATCAATCATAATAATATTGGCGTCTAGATTTCCCTCACGTGTTCAGACAGAGAGGTGTAGAGAAAAAGGAATATTCTCTTGATAAAAATAGGGATTAGAAAAAAAAGAGGGATCACTATTGCTTTGTCAGGCTCATAAATGGAAGTGTGTGTGTCAGGGTCTAAAGCCGTGGTCTACTCACTCCACCACAGCACCACGTCAGTGAAATCACCGTTACTAAATGCTGATATGACTTGGGAGCATTATGGAGCCCCACTTCAATATTAAACACATCAGCACTTCTACTATGACTCGCTATTATTGTGAACAAGTCAGTCAGTGAAACTCATGTTGACCGACGGACAATAAAGTTTTATTGAAGTAGTGTTCTGCAGTTCTGACCGAGCAACACTCAGCACCACTTCGGTGGTTCCAAATTCCAGATCTCTGGTTCCATTCCGACCACAGTGCAACCCAATGGGGTGAATCACCGAGGATACAGCAACCCTCTCTGGTCTGTAGGGCGATGCAACCAACCAACCACACAGCTAAGCTTAGAAAACTTCCCCAAAGGAGTGGTAGCTAGAACCCCAATTAAAACAAGTCAGGTGGACTATGAGTGGGGCGCTGTACAAAATGATAAATAGTTGGAGTGCAGGCCACTTAAATGGCAATCCCCTGGGGAATGCTTTTAAGGTCTGTCAGAAAGAGAAAGAGAGAGAGAGAGAGAGAGAGAGAGAGAGAGAGAGAGAGAGAGAGAGAGAGAGAAAGAGAAAGAGAGAGAGATTTCAGACTCTAGTTAATCAGAGAGACAAAGAGAGAGAGAGAGAGAGAGAGAGAGAGAGAGAGAGAGAGAGAGAGAGAGAGAGAGACAAAGAGATAGATAGACAAAGAGATAGATAGACAAAGAGATAGATAGATAGATAGATAGATAGATAGATAGATAGATAGATAGATAGATAGATAGATAGATAGAAAGGAGGAGAAAGAGAGAGATTTCAGACCCTAGTTAATCAGAATATTTGCATGTAGAGATTCACCTGCTTGGTCCATATCAGCACATTTTGTACAAGTGGTGGGAAGACAACAAAAACAGCAGGAGAGGTCAGCAAGGAGAGAAGGCTCAACCCCCCTAGCATCATTACCTAATATCCTGAGTGGAGTATATTTCTTGATTTAACAATACATTGTTGTTGTTTCTCTATTATAGGCCAGTTTTGTACTTGATATTTCCAAACAATTCATAAATCTCACTATCATATTTAAATGGATGATTCCACAGCAGCCAATACATATGTTGCCATTATAGGCTATGACAATTATGTTTATATCAATATAATGTTACATAGCCTTTCTTGATTACTGCAAACAAATGATTGATTAACCCACTGGAACCTAAGGGTTTTCTCTATGAGATGTACTTCCCTAAAACATTAAATCGTTAAAAGACTGTAATAACATTATTGACCATCAGTCCAGAGTTCTGATCCTCTATTTTAGGACACTTAGGGTCATCACAGACAAATATATACAATTCTAGTGATGGAGAGGAAATGGTGGCCCCTCATGCAAAACTATTTTCAAGGATGGATGGGAGTCAAAGTGGCATGTGCACATACTAGAGGAATGACTAGTTTGTTTTTTACTTACAATTATGAGTAAGCGTGAAGAACCAAAACACATTTCATTGACTCCATATTATTGTACCATTATTGGTCCCCGTGTGGCTCAGTTGGTAGAGCATGGCGAATCCCACGGGTGACCAGTACAAAAAGTATGAAAATGTATGTTGCTCTAGATAAGAGCCTTTCTTTTGTATGTACCGCGCACCTGCTCCCGTGTCCCGTCCCGATACAATTAATTTCCTATAGGAGGTGTTATTGCAAGGAACAAGTAAATACAGATTTGAGAAACATAATCTTAGAGGATATATCGTGATTTAAAGAGAGTGAAGTGATTAATGATATAAACTGTTGAGAGAAATCCGCGGAACATTCTGTGAGGCTATTCTGGAGATTTTGGTTAGTTTATGCTTATCATTGCAAAACGTAGGCTATTAGGACAATTATATATTTTAATCAATAATTGAAAGTATTCAGTATTGGCTAGCTTTCTGATACGCATCTGAGCAAAAACGTATTGACGAGCGTTTCGCGGATGCCTAATTTTAATAGGCCTATGTAGGCTAATTCAAAGCAAAGCAAACATAAATAGGCATTATTAAACCAAGTAAACATTTAAAATTAGTCAAAAATAGAACGTACCTGTCAGTTAGGCAACTGTCTCAGTTATGTTTGCGTTTCTTCTTTCAAATCATAGTAGGCTACACAACTCAGGATTCCTGAGACTGTGCGCATTGACTTTTTGACGGCCGAATAACAAATTGATATGCAAAAGATGCGTTAGACTTTGAATACTCTGCCCTTTTCTCTTTATTTTCACAAAGGATACAAACGTTTACTCAGACACAAGAAGACCGTTTCTCATTCCGTATTACAAGATGCGGACCTGTGCGACTCAGGAGTGTGATGTGTAATTCACGCACACTGGCATTCAACCCCCCTCTGTGTTTTGTCTGCTCTCGTAGCGCTCCTCCTCTATAGACTACTCTGCTGCGAGAGGTGGTAAGGCGCGGGAGTTCACACAGGTGAATTTCAAAGGGTTTCATCGATGGCACCAATACATTTTATTGTTTAGTCTTTAGCTTGGTCCCCACAGTGTATGTTAATAATGACGTTATGTCATAACAGTCAATAAAATAGCCCATACACTGTGTGTACAAAAAATGAAGAACACCTTCCTAATATTGAGTTGCATTCTTGATTCACATGAAACTGTTGAGCGTGAAAAACCCAGCAGTGTAGCAGTTCTTGACAGAAACTGGGGTGCCTGCCACCTACTACCAGTCTATGTCATGGAAAGAGTAGGTGTCCTTAATGTTTTGTACACTCAGTGTAAATCGCTGTTGAAGCAACTGTTGAAGACTAGAAAAACTATTTAACGTTTCACCTGCATTTCCACTCCCTAAGAAAGACCACTGACTCAGTCTGGTTGTCAAGATAAAACTGCTCGCTCAGCCGTAAATAAAGAGATAAATTTTGAACACTAACCCAACTGAGTGTGTCACCTATGAATCACAGTGGGCAGCACAATAATCCCTTTGTCCTACTTCCTGAAACCGGGCTATTGGAATGAAGAGGAGTTGGAAATCAAGATAACAGTGTGTAGAGCTTAAAATCAAATGAAAAGGCATACTGGTGTTAGCTGTAATAAGAGGTAGGATCCTATTCCTTTTCCACAGTGACTGTGAACTTATTTTGACCTCAAAGGGAGATGCTGAAGTGGAACAAGTGACAACAGAAATAGAGAATAACAGTAGTGCCCTTCAGATGACTTAATTCCAGTGACTGGTAAACTGGTGAATGTAACATGTGAATCAGGTGCCATGTGTTTGGGTGATGTGCACACTTACCACAGTTAACCTGCTATGGTTTTCAACCCACATGGCAGCAGCGGTTGTATTAATCTGCCACAAGACACATAATCTGGTTGTAGTCTATTACAGTTTTTTTCAATTGTTTAAGCACAATTTTGAAAACAGGGCCCGGTTTGTCAAAACACTACACACAATTAGCACAACCCTACACCAAAGTAGCACAACACTTCAGATCATTTGCAAAATGGAACACTTTTGTCAAAACTATACACGACTTCATAAAAATAATATTTTGTTACCATTCGAAACACACACATTTCATATGACTTCAATCTTTTTGAACCAGTTACACACTGCTGTTGCTAACCTAAAACACTTTTAGCAAGTCTAATTGTCAGTGATTAGAGTAGTGTAAATGAAGTACACAGAGAAAGTGCAACTATACAAACACTACACAAGACCAACGCTGCAGACTGAGGAAAATATCATTTATTTCTCTCCATATACCCAAATCAGTCAACATGTCAACATGGAGAATCACAACAAAACATGTCCCAGTTTTCATGCTACTACAGTAGTGTGCATAACACTGTTAGCTCAGCAAACAACAGACAAACTTAAAATACTGTATCCAGTACAGGTTACAATTACAGTAAATAACAACAACAACAAACATAAAAAATAATCAGAAAAAAACTGACAATATTGTACAGAAAAAACTACAGTAAACATACAATACATTATCTCTTCGCCTAGCTGGATCTGGCCAGAGAATTTCATCAACATCACAAGCAATATCGTCATTAGCAAGACAACGCGGGAAGAACCGTCTTGAATGTCGAATCCATCCTTGCACAGCTGCGCCGTCGACTTGGTCACAGGCGTCCTCCATGGCCTGAACGAGGGGTACATGAGCCTGGGGCTGGAGATCGTAAACCTTCCACCGCCATGCAGAGAAAAACTCTTCGATAGGGTTTAGAAACGGAGAGTATGGTGGAAGGTATAGTACTGTCAACTGTGGATGGTGTTGAAACTAGTTCTGGACCAAAGCAGAGCGGTGGAATAACACATTGTCTTAGAAGACCATGTATTGCATCTGGTGCATTTCATTACCTACTGTGACGATGTGGTGCAATCGGTCCAAAAATGCGAGAATGTGAAGTGTGTTATAAGGGCCCATTTTGGCATGATGGAGGACAACCCCATGCTGTGAAATGGCAGCGCAAAGGGTGATGTTATCCCACGTTGCCCTGGGACATTGATTATAGCCCTGTGGCCAATGATATTTCTGCCTCGCCTTCTTGCTTTTGTGAGGTTGAACCCTACCTCATCAGTATACAGTATATGGATTCATGCAGGATTTCCTCAGCATCCATCTGCAAAACTCCCTGAAATACAGTGAAAGACAAGATTGTGTAGTTCAGGATAGGTCTAGTATACAGTCAATGTAAAGAAGTCATGTGTGCAGTATGCAACATCACAGTGCTAAAGTGAACAATACAAACCTCCACATACTTATGTCGCAGCCGTTTGACCCTCTCTGAATTCCGCTCAAAAGGCACTCGATAAAGTTGTTTCATTTGAACCTGATGTCTTTTCAGGATGCGTGCCAGTGTTGACTGAGAGACCTGATGGACATTATTGAAAATGGCATGGTCACTGATAATGTTGGCTTGTAGTTCTCTGAGCCTGATAGCATTATTGGCCAAAACCATGTCTATTATCTCTCTCTCTTGTTCTTGCGTGAATATGGGCCCCCTTCCTCCTTGTCGTTCCCGACCCTCAATCCTATGTAGAGAATAATACATGTAACTTACTGTATAATGTCACAGGAAGGGGTATCACAAGTGCTGATATGGTGCATACAATAAGCGGCTGATTACTGTAACTGTAGACAGATCTTCTTTTACCTGTTTTCCTGTCGAAAAGTGACATTATGACAGATGCCACTGTATATCTGCTAAGATTTGGCTGAACTCTCAGTCCAGCCTCCCTCAGCGTCAATCCGTGGTTCACAACATGGTCCACTAGTGTTGCACGAATGTAATTTGATAAGTTTGGTCCTCTTCTTCTTTGTGCACATTCTCCTCCTGCTTCAGGTCTTCCTCGACCTCTGACTCTGACTCTGCCTCGGCCTCTGCCTCTTCCTCTACCTCCTTCTCTGTGTACTCCTCCTCTCACCATCACTCTTCTTCTGACTCCTTCCATTTTGGTTGAAGGCAGGTGAACCTATCTCCTGCATTTTTATAGTCCTTAAACCTGATTGGTGTGTCTACAATTTAGCAATCATGTGTTTGTGCACCTGATGGCTGTGTTTAACAGATTGGCTCAAAAAAAACTGTATTTTAGAGTGTTCTGTACCTACATCATCATGCTGATGTCTCTGGGAATCAAAGCTCTACTCTTCTTCCTTCAACAACAGTTACGTAGTGTATCCTACTACTCCTCCTCTGTTTGCTTTATAGTGCATGTCTCATGTCTGTTTGCTGTGTTTTATAGTACCACAAGGTATGTCTGATGCAGTAACAAGGGGTGTGTCTGCTCTGGCAGAAGTGTGTGTGCGTGCGTGTGTGTGTGTGTGTGTGTGTGTGTGTGTGTGTGTGTGTGTGTGTGTGTGTGTGTGTGTGTGTGTGTGTGTGTGTGTGTGTGTGTGTGTGTGTGTGTGTGTGTGTGTGTGTGTGTGTGTGTGTGTGTGTGTGTGTGTGTGTGTGTGTGTGTGTGTGTGCGTGTGTGTGTGTGGAGGTGGAGGCCCGTGGCTCCATTCAAACTGGAGCACTTCCCCTGAACAGCAGCTGAGGAGGAAAAGGTCAGCTGGGTGGTGGTCGGGGTGGTCAACCTCACATCTTCACACTGCAATTACTGTGTGGTTGGTATGTGGAACCTGTCAACCCCACCGTATGACACACGGTACAAGAATGACACACACTACCACTACTACACCGTAAAAAAAGATGTTGATTCAAAACACATTTGTAAGGCAACCAGCTGCAATGGGATTGTGAGTTTTCTCAACAACGTTTTCACACACACATTTTTTGTTTTGTGTCTCCTCATTGAAATTTTAGTTGAGAAAATCAATCCTATTGCAGCAAGTTGCCTAACAATTGTGCTTTGAATCAACATCTTAAAAAAAAAAAATACGATGTATACCACAGGTCCGATTAACAAAGATATTTGTGACAACATGCTGTTTCTGTGTACAAGAACTCATAGTCCAGTACGTATCGCCAGGAGCACATTTCCACAGATTTTATGGGTAGCCTATGGCATGAACATTCTATGGTCAATTAATATAATCTCTTCCTAATGTAGCCCGGACTAATGTAGCAATGGCTATTCCATTAAGCAATAAGGCACAAGGGGCGTGGTATATGGCCAATATACCACGGCTAAGGGCTGTTCCATAGATGTTATATAACTGTTGTCGCCATCTACTGGTAGAGAGTATGAACTATGAGGTACTGTCCCCTCCTGTATAATGACCCTGAGCTCTAGGGCAGGGGTACTCACTCAACTCTTACCCTACGAGGTCTGGAGCCTGATGGTCTTCTGTTCTACCTGATAGTTAATTGCAGACACCTGGTGTCCCAGGTCTAAATCACTCCCTGATTAGAGGGGAACAATTACAATTGCATGGGAAGAATAAGGAGAGAGAGAGAGAGAGACACTTAATTGACTTAACTTAATCCTCTTGGTCCCCTTGGGTGCACAGGGTGTCCTCCATGGCTCTCCACCTCACTGTTTCCTTTTGCAAGAGGTTAAGCCTGCTGCTAAGAGATCCCCACTGTCAAGATGGAGAGAGTGGAACAGAGCAGTAATAATCTTAATATCCTCAATCTTCATTTAGCGGTCACAACATCATCCATCAGCAGTAACTAAATCCAGTCAGGATATTTATCACCTGGTGGGTCACTAGAAACCTGGGTTAACTGCTGACCAGGGAGATCCGTGATCCATCCTTCTACTGTAAACCCTGATTGATGCTTGAGCCATTAATGGCCCAGCCGCGGCCTGGCTGGTTCATTCAGCAGATGGGGTGTGTGTGTGTGTGTGCGTGTGTGTGTGTGTGTGTGTGTGTGTGTGTGTGTGTGTGTGTGTGTGTGTGTGTGTGTGTGTGTGTGTGTGTGTGTGTGTGTGTGTGTGTGTGTGTGTGTGTGTGTGTGTGTGTGTGTGTGTGTGTGTGTGTGTGTGTGTGTGTGTGTGTGTGTGAGAGAGAGAGAGTGTGTGCATGTGCACGTGGAGTGTGTGTGTGAGTCTAAAATAATCCCTTGAGTTGCTCACTAAAACAGACAAACAGTAGTTTAGTGGTCCCCTCTCAGTCAATAACTCAATCACATATCCTCAATTACTTGGATGAAGATGGAGGGCAGGAGTGATCTAGAGTCATGTCCAATAGCAAATCATAAGTCATAAAACCACAATGTTTGTCTGTTTAAAAACAAGAGAGACCTTAGCCTATCACAAAATGGAGGTCAGAGGAAGAGTACATTGTTTCAAGATGAGTGAAGGTCAGGTGAATGTACTCGTCTCCGAGACAGTCTGTTTGTAGCGTCACAAGCGTGGTCAGAGTAAAAGAGGAAATCAAAAGATCCCAATCTGGGAGTTGTTAGGAGAGATAACTGCAGCTGTGAAAAAAAATTAAATAACTGTCACTCAATACACAATATTTGTATAAAACATTCTCCTGATGTTGCAAGAACGTTCCCAGAACACATTTTGTCTGTTCTTTAAAGGGTCCCAGAATGAAGGTTCCCTATGAGGGCTGCGTCACTTGAGTGGGTTGAGTCGCTGACGTGATCTTCCTGTCCGGGTTGGCGCCCCCCCTTGGGTTGTGCCGTGGCGGAGATCTTTGTGGGATACACTCGGCCTTGTCTCAGGATGGTAAAGTTGGTGGTTGAAGATATCCCTCTAGTGGTGTGGGGGCTGTGGTTTGACAAAGTGAGTGGGGTTATATCCTGCCTGTTTGGCCCTGTCCGGGGGTATCATCGGATGGGGGCACAGTGTCTCTCGACCCCTCCTGTCTCAACCTCCAGTATTTATGCTACGGTAGTTTACGTGTCGGGGGGCTAGGGTCTGTCTGTTATATCTGGAGTATTTCTCCTGTCTTATCCAGTGCCCTGTGTGAATTTAAGTATGCTCTCTCTAATTCGCTCTCTCTTTCTCTCTCTTTCTCTCTCTCTCTCTCTCTCTTTCTTTCTTTCTTTCTCTCTTTCTTTCTTTCTCTCTTTCTTTCTTTCTTTCTTTCTCTCTTTCTCTCTTTCTTTCTCTCTTTCTTTCTCTCACTTGGAGGACCTGAGCCCTAGGACCATGCCTCAGGACTACCTGGCCTGATGACTCCTTGCTGTCCCCAGTCCACCCGGCTGTGCTGCTGCTCCAGTTTCAACTGTTCTGCCTGCGGCTTTGGAACCCTGACCTGTTCACCGGACGTGCTACCTGTCCCAGACCTGCTGTTTTCAACTCTCTAGAGACAGCAGGAGCGGTAGAGATACTCTGAATGATCGGCTATGAAAAGCCAACTGACATTTACTCCTGAGGTGCTGACCTGTTGCACCCTCGACAACTATTGTGATTATTATTATTTGACCCTGCTGGTCATCTATGAACATTTCAACATCTTGGCCATGTTCTGTTATAATCTACACCCGGCACAGCCAGAAGAGGACTTGCCACCCCTCATAGCCTGGTTCCTCTCTAGGTTTTTTCCTAGGTTCTGGCCTTTCTAGGGAGTTTTTCCTAGCCATGGTGCTTCTACACCTGCATTGCTGGATGTTTGGGGTTTTAGGCTGGGTTTCTGTACAGCACTTTGTGACATCAGCTGATGTAAGAAGGGCTTTATAAATACATTTGATTGATTGATTGATTAAGTTGTGGGAACAGTCTGGTGAGAACATTGCGGGGACATCACAAAAGGCATGTTCCCAAAACACAAAAACTGTCCAGTTTTGCGGATTATTCTACAATGTTTATTTTAGGGTGCAAAAAACATTCACACATTTTGTCTGTTCTTTAAAGGTTCGCATAATGTTTCTTTAGGTTGTGGGAACATTGTGGTAATGGGACAAGAGATACATTTCCAAAACAATACAAATGTCCAGTTGTGCTGACATTCAGAGAATGTTTCTGTCAGGGTGAAAAAACCATTGACGTTGCAACATTTTTGTCAGAACAGCCTTTCTGAGTTCTTAAAAGTTTCCAGAATAGGGCTGTTACGGTAACCATATTACCGCCACACCAGCGGTCATGAGTCATGAATGCAGTCAAACTCCACATGACCGTTTTATCACGGTATTTCGATTTCTCCAATTTCTGATGCTGCTGATGGTCATTAGTAGCCTACCAAACTTGCTAACTGCCTGGTACTCAGCACTCTATTCTCCCTCTAATCACTCTGACGTCAATGCAAATGTAATCGAAAATCTATTCAAACACTCTATGAGAGCCTATGAGCTCATGTTGCGCAATATTTCTATAGGCTATGCAAATGCATGAGAAAACAGAGTGATGGCCTCTATTAAAAAGAGGATGATCGCATCAGGCTAGGCTATAGGCTAGGCTTACTATATTTATTTCTCAACTTTCCTAATATTAATTACATTGCTTTTCTTTACAACAGGAGTATTGCCTACCTGGCTGGCATGAAAACCACGGGAAAAGCGTCCTCCATTCGCTATTTAAGTGCATAGATTGTTATGTATTTTTCCCCCTGCCCCTGTTGCTTCGAGACAGGTGCATGATAATGGTCCATTCTAAATCAAAACAAATTTCGCACAGATATTTAGTGCATTTGGAAAGTATTCAGACCCATTGACTTTTTCCACATTTTGTTACATTACAGGCTTATTCTAAAATTGATGAAATCGTTTTTTTCTCTCTCATCAATCTACACACAATGTATTGCAAATAATTTACATAAGTATTCAAACCCTTTACTCAGCACTTTGTTGAAGCACCTTCGCCAGTGATTACAGCCTCTAGTCTTCTTGGGTATGACGCTACAAGCTTAGCGTAGTTTCTCCCATTCTTCTCTGCAGACCCTCTCAAGCTCTGTCAGGTTGGATGGAAAGCGTCACTGCACAGATATTTTCAGGTCTCTCCAGAGATTTTCGATCGAGTTCAAGTCCAGGCTCTGGCTGGGCCACTCAAGGACTTTCAGATACTTGTCCCAAAGCCACTCCTGTGCTGTCTTGGCTGTGTACTTAGGGTCATTGTCCTGTTGGAAGGTGAACATTCGCCCCAGTCTGAGGTCCCGAGCGCTCTGGAGCAGGTTTTCATCAACGATCTCTCTGTACTTTACTCCATTCATCTTTCCCTCTATCCTGACTAGTCTCCCAGTCCCTTCCACTGAAAAACACCCCCCCAGAATGATGCTGTCACTAGCATGCTTCATCGTAGGGGTGGTGCCAGGTTTCTTCCAGACGTGACACTTGGCATTCAGGCTTCAATCTTGGTTTCATCAGACCAGAGAATCTTGTTTCTCATGGTCTGAGAGTCTTTAGGTGCCTTTTGGCAAACTCCAAGAATACTTCCCGAATGCACTGTATAAAGAGGATGGGTGAAGTGATGGCGAATAACCCAGCTACCAGTATTTCCCTGGATTAGTTATGTCTAAGAAGGCGAAAAAGGAAGCATGTAATTACTGATTGGCCATACTGGCATGGCTATATACTGAAAAAAAGAAGATGTAAGAGATCTTCCCCGGTGGCGCAGAGGATAAAAGACCAGTAGGTCACAATAACTATGGCTGTGTTTGGGTGATTAAATCCTGTTCAAGTGTCCTATGAATGATTTTTAAATGCTATGTGAATTGCCATTTAATATGGAAAGCAACATGATGGGGTTGTATTCCAATCGGGTTTCTTATGCTTTCAAGAACTACAAATTTGCAGGCTGAGAATGTTGTGGTAATATTAGGTAAAACTTAAATGTAACATTTTTTAAATGTTCTTGAAAGGACCTCCAAGACAACATAAAATATATATTGTGTGAACATCAATGGAATATTATGTTGAACCTAAAACAAATACGGTATGAACGTCATAAGTCAAAACTGACTTATTTGGAAATTGTGTTACATTGTGCAACATTGTGGGAATGTTCTTTGCAACCTATGTGTATATCACAATAATATTCTCGCAAAATACCAGACTCCCATAACCATAACTTAATTAAATCTTCTGGGAACCTTTAAAGAACTTAGACCAAGTGTTCTGTCAACATTCTTACAACATTATAGGAATGTCCTGTGCAACCTAACTTCAACATTGTATGAATGTCATCACAACTGAGCACATTTTGTGTTTTGGGATCTTATCTCTGGTAATGTACCCACACTGTTCCCACAAACAAATGAAATGTTACTGGAACCTTTAAAGAACTCAGAAAACTCTGTAAACATTCTAGCAACATCAAAGGAATGTTTTGTGCACCCTGATACTAACATTATCTGAATGTCGGCACAACTAGAAAGTTTCAGCCTATCTCTTGTCATTTCCCCACAGTGTTCCCACAACCTAAATAAATATTCTGGGAACCTTTAAAGAACAGACTACATGTGTTCTGGGAACGTTCTTGTAACATCAGGTGTATGTATTTTTTGCACCCTAAAATAAACATTGCAGAATCACCCGAACAACTGGACAGTGGTTTTGTTATGTGGCATACAATATATTTAGTCATGTCCCCACAATGTCCCCAATGTCTCCACCTGACGGTTTCCACAGCCTAATAAAACATTCTGGGAACCTTTAAAGAACAGACCAAATGTGTTCTAGGAATGTTCTTGTAACATCAAGTAAATATTTTTTGCACCCTAAAAGAAACATTGTAGAATCATCCGAACAACAGGGCCCGGTTTCCCAAAAGCATCTTATGGCTATGATCCTATGATTCTAAGATGAACCTAACCTTAAGATGTTCTTGGGAAACCAGGCCGTGAACAGTTTTTGTGTTTTGGGAACATATCTTTTGTGATGTCCCCACAATTTTCCCACCAGACTTTTCCCACAACCTAATGAAACATTCTGTTCTTGCAGTATTAGTCGATTGCTTTATACAAGCATTCTATAATCATCAGCACGACTGGACATTTTTGTTGTGTTATGAGAACATTTGTCGCGACTTAACGAATGTCCTGGGACCTTTCAAAGAACCAATGTTGGTTTTCTGGGTTGGCATCCTTTATCTTGCTTTGTCTTGCCGTCATCTGATGAAATCACATTGTCATTGTTCATATCAGCCACTACCATGGCACAGAATCATCTGGAATAAAAGTAATGATTAGTGGAGTATTGCAAAGATGAACTGAATCCAAATTTCGTGAGACCTTAGACCATTTCGTTGTAGTAAGATAGGCCTAAACTCGCTGATAGTTCAATGGGTCCAAGTAATCAAAGCTAATTCAATTAAATCACCTTCTCTACAACTAGTTTCAGGCATGGGAGAAATGGAGCCAAATGTCCATTGTCAAAACAACCCAAAATAAAACATTTACTACAATATGTTGAATTGTACGATTCACATTCTTTACCATTACACTCCAAATCTTTCTCCTCTCCAGGGGAAGGATCTCAGGTCTAGTTAAAATGTTTATGGGATGTCTTCAAGAGCTGTTAAAACCCCCAGCCGGCTTGTTTACCAGAGGAAACGATCACAAAACAAACCACGCTCAAGTGGAGCCAAGCACGACTGAGTACCTCAGAGAGAGCATCTCTAAAACTATTCCACAAACTTGCTCACGCATCTGGGAGAAGCCAGGTCATGGTTCAGATTACAGGGAGGCTAGAGGGGGCTGGGCACCACCGTAACAATTCAGGTCCCACCATGAGAATTTAAATGTAAATGTAGATCACCAGCCATTTGGTAAGAAAGTGACAAAGGTATGGAACGTCTTTCTCCTTCCTGTCTGGCTTCTCGCCTTTCTGTCCACAGTAGGAGGAGGACTATTCTGTTTAATGGACGACAAATCGAGGCACAGCATGTACAATTAAACAGGTGGACATCAGCACAAGTTCTCTGATTTTTTGTCTTTCCTGACTCATTTTCCATCAGGCAGTACAATTGTGTTTTCAAAAAGAAACAAAACAGTCAGAACTGGAATGCTTACAGATAGACAGACAGTTGAAGGGATGACTGGTGGTGCAGAGAGGAGAAACCAGGTGTGCTACAGGCTAAAGGAACATCTGTGAGGGGTGTAGTTAGTAAACACTGGGGCTGGAGGGGTTGGCCCACTGCCAGTCTTCTTGTGGTGTGATGTCACTGTCATCACCATCATCATTATTCGCTACCGCAACAGCTGACGGTGGATCAAGTCAAGATACTGTATCTAGACTTTGCATGGGTCCACGACCTGTTCGCCCTGACCCATTTTAGAGGAAGAGAAGAGAGAGAGAGAGAGAGAGAGACAGAGAGAGAGAGAGAGAGAGAGAGAGAGAGAGAGAGAGAGAGAGAGAGAGAGAGAGAGAGAAAGGGAGAGAGAGAGAGAGAGAGAGAGAGAGAGAGAGAGAGATTGTAAGAGATCAAATAAACGGAAACAGGTGGCTTAACAACAGGCACAAGGACATTGTCTCTGTCATTAGAGTGAACGGTCCAATAGAGAGAAAGAGGAGACGGCCACTGCCACTTACAGTATTGTAAAAAGGGTCTGTCTTCAACTGAAGACGTGGATTGTGGAGGAGGAAGAGTGATTTCCTCTTTGTGATGTGTTTCCACACCTATTTCACTTACAGTATGATGCTATGGATCATCATCATCATCATCATATATGTTACACTCCTCCTGATGGAAAACAGTTGTTGTGTAGTAATCCCTCAAGGCAGAAAGGTGAGACAGTGTCTATATCACCTTACCTCTGCTTTCCATTGTGTATGATGACTAGTTCATAATTGGATAAATCATCCCTGGGGGAAGAAAGGACACCTCCAAGGCACCAACTTCTTGCCTTGTTCAGTGAAATGAGAATTTCCGAATGGAAAGTTATTTTTTCTGAAATGGAATGTTTTCATTGGTTTGAACAGACGTACTCTTTGTAACCGAGATGCGTGTACTCTATGCATTGCTAATATATCATCTCTAGATGGCGCCATTGTACTGCTACGTTAGCAGGCTACATGGGCAAAGACCTGACCAGTCACTCCAACAGAGCTGACAACTAAAGCAGCAAACAGACAATGAATAAAGAAAATTAAAGAAGTAAATAATTGCTTTAATGTAACAAATGTTTCTAAACTTCATCCTAACTCTAGTAGACACCATTTTGATTCTCTATGTATACCAGTTGGTTATGGAGTGAGGCTTGAAGTTGATCATTGTTCAACAGTGGCCTGATACTGTAAGTAACACTGATATCTTGGTGTTCTGTCATCTTCCTGTTATGTCTGCTTTGGGCTTGCTATGTGAAGTTGTGTGAAGCTCTGGAAGGTCAATTTGCTCCTGCTGAGTTCTGCAAGGTTTCCTCTCTCACTACTGTAGCCTACCTGTGGCTGGGACTGAGGGAAGCTTTCTCCACCCCTCCACTGCTCTTAGCAGTAGTTTTCTGGGTCATGTATTCATTAGGTCACCAGTAATAAATGTAATAAAACATGTTGCATAAAAAGTGTGTTTCTTATTGGACAGTTTCAGTTATTCCCTCTCTGTTTCAGGCTGTTTTCTTCCATTTGGTACCTATTTGTGACTAGGGTGGGTTATCTAGGTTGTTTTATGTCTATGTTGGCCTGGTATGGTTCCCAATCAGAGGCAGCTGTTTATCGTTGTCTCTGATTGGGGATCATATATAGGTAGCCATTTCCCCACTGTTTTTTTTTGTGGGATCTTGTTTTGAGTTAGTGCATGTGCACCTCTTATGTTACGGTTCGTGGCTTGTTTCCTTTTTGTTTTGTAAGTTTCACAAGAAATTAAAGATGTGGAACTCAGAGCACGCTGCGCCTTGATCCGTCTCACACACAGCCGTGACACTATTGTTATAGTTAATGGACCATAGTCCAGTCAGCTCTGGCCTGCTGTGTGCGCTGCAATGGTTCCACACCCCCCCTGGAAGGTCCAGGGAGGTCACAATCATAGAGTTAGTCACTAGAACGGACAGAACATGGCATCCCGGAATGCTGACTTGAATGGGTATTTCTGTTTGTTCTAGTCTTTCTAATTCTATGACCCTGAGTAGCAGCTGTACTGTATATATGGCTGCTGTCTATACATTGCCATTAAAGTCATGCTCAGCGGCTCAGGCCACTGACTATGTTAATCATGATAGACAGACAATGTGAAAGGGGAAGATAGCATCAGAGGATTGTGCAACTTGAAATACTTTCCCCAGGTCATTATGCTACTGATACTGTGACAGTCTGGTAGTGAATAAAGATACTTTTTAAATGGAACTATATGGAGTTGTATAGGGAGTTTCTTGCCTCTGGCCGCACTTCAGTTACATGGTTTTTAGTATAAATCAAGACTGAAATAGGTCCTGTTTTCTCAAACATTGCAGTGCATATTACTCAATTATTTGTTTCTCTCTTTCTGGTAACCATGGTGATGTGCCACCTACCGGGGGAAATAAACCCATGAGCAACATTGAAGGAGGATTGGCATAAGGCCTCATTGAGAAAGAAGGCCTGTAATAAAGTATGACTGCTTACTACATCTCAATCAGGGTTGAGACTGAAGCCACTGCGGTTGAGATGTTTATTCTCCTCTCTACTCTTGGTTTCCACTAGTAACTTAAAAGAAAAGTGGAATGGAATTCCCTTACCCTTTCATATTTGATGCTTTATTGTGAACGATTAAAAGGGGGAGATAGATTATAGGGAAGTATACCGACAGAAGTCAAGTAAGCGGTAAGTGTTGAAACCTTGCAGCTAGGGTGCATATGACCCCGGCAGGGATGGATGAAGAAATCATAGGCCTCTGGGCTTTGTTTTTTTATAGCCCCCTCACACACCATCATTTTCTGGAAACAAATCCGTGCACCAAGATGCAATTTGATGCGTGGTGAGTTTACTGTTGAAGTAAAAGCCACTTTATAATACAGCCATAATAACATTTGTGATGTGGCATAGGCTAGAGTTGAGCAGAGGATTTTAAGGTTTCTACACAAAAAAAGCCATTTAAAAACAAATTAATATAATTTTACCTAATTTACATGACATTTACATGACAGAAGACATTAGCTGATCTCTTTTACACGAATTACTGAAATGAGTGGCTACTCTGACTCTGACAGACTCAATCTGGTCTTGAATTTAAACAAACTATAGCCCAGGCCAATGATGCGACACAAAGATTGCAAAATATTAGGAAGAAATATATATTATAGACTATGTAAGCTACTTAAAAAATATCCAGTGGCACACTGACTCACCTAATGATGAAGGTGAAGCCATAGGCTACTCACAGTGACAGCCGATGCATTCATCATCGTGGCAATAGCCATATCTCAAGATGAACTACTTTGAAAAGCATTGCTGCTGTTCGCTAAAAACTGGGAGTTGTTGAGAAACATATGTTTCTATTGGTTTTATAGACAGATTAGTCTTCTCTTTTCAACAATAGCCATTTGCTTTCCAAACTGTACGTTTTCCTGCGATTGTATTTTGAAATCTGCAAACCTTCAGCCACAACCAACCGTAGAAATATATATATAATCCATAGATGGCAGTTCCCATTCAAGTCAATACTGGCAGCCATTGCTAGCATACTCATGAGGTCAACAGTCAAATTGTCAGGGTAAGAGGTTTCAGAACTCTTCTATGGATTATATGTTTTTGGCCACAATGTGACAAGCTGTATATTTGGAGGGCATGCTGCCCAAACTGCTGCCCTCCCGACTGTAGGCATATCGGTAACTGCCAAAATAAAGGAAACACTTGAGTAAATGAGGGATACAAAGTTAGGGTGTGGGGTGCATTTTCCTGCCATGGTTTAAGTCCACTTATAGAATTGATGCCAAGGCACATGGAAGCTGTTCTGGCAGCTTGTGACACTTTTACAACACTTTATGTTGGTGTTTCCTTCATTTTTGCTGTTACCTCTATGTGCTTGTGATAAAACTTAATCCACAGTTATTTTATAGAAACTAAATTATGTTCTCTGATATATTTTGAACATTGAGAGGTCCTGTGGTTGAAGTAAAAAAAAAACACACATATATATGCACTGCTCAAAAAAATAAAGGGAACACTTAAACAACAGGAGAGAGATACGATACCTCAGGAGACCATCCGCCACCTCATCAGGAGCATGCCCAGGCATTGTAGGGAGGTCATACAGGCATGTGGAAGCCACACACACTACTGAGCCTAATTTTGACTTGTTTTAAGGACATTACATCAAAGTTGGATCAGCCTGTAGTGTGGTTTTCCACTTTAATTTTGAGTGTGACTCCAAATCCAGACCTCCATGGGTTGATACATTTGATTTCCATTGATCATTTTTGTGTGATTTTGTTGTCAGCACATTCAGCTATGTAAAGAAAAAAGTATTTAATAAGAATATTTAATTCTTTCAGATCTAGGATGCGTTATTTTAGTGTTCCCTTTATTTTTTTGAGCAGTGTATGTATATATATATATACTCAGTAAAAAAAGAAAAGTCCCTTTTTCAGGACCCTGTCTTTCAAAGATAATTCGTAAATATCCAAATAACTTCACAGATCTTCATTGTAAAGGGTTTAAACACTGTTTCCCATGCTTGTTCAATGAACCATAAACAATTAATGAACATTTACCTGTGGAACGGTCGTTAAGACACTAACAGCTTACAGACGGAAGGCAATTAAGGTCACAGTTATGAAAACTTAGGACACTAAAGAGGCCTTTCTATTGACTCTGAAAAACACCAAAAGAAAGATGCCCAGGGTCCCTGCTCATCTGTGTGAACATGCCTTAGGCATGCTGCAAGGAGGCATGAGGACTGCAGATGTGGCCAGGGCAATAAATTGCAATGTCTGTACTGTGAGATGCCTAAGACAGCGCTACAGGGAGACAGGACGGACAGCTGATCGTCCTCGCAGTGGCAGAACACGTGTAACAACACCTGCACAGGATCGGTACATCCGAATATCACACCTGCGGGACAGGTACAGGAGGGCAACAACAACTGCCCGAGTTACACCAAGAATGCACATTCCCTCCATCAGTGCTCAGACTGTCCGCAATAGGCTGAGAGAGGCTGGACTGAGGGCTTGTAGGCCTGTTGTAAGGCAGGTCCTCACCAGACATCACCGGCAACAACGTTGCCTATGGGCACAAACCCACCGTCACTGGACCAGACAGGACTGGCAAAAAGTGCTCTTCACTGACGAGTCGTGGTTGTCTCACCAGGGGTGATGGTCGGATTTGAATTTATCGTCGAAGGAATGAGCGTTACACCGAGGCCTGTACTCTGGAGCGGGATCGATTTGGAGGTGGAGGGTCCGTCATGGTCTGGGGCGCTGTGTCACAGCATCATCAGACTGAGCTTGTTGTCATTGCAGGCAATCTCAATGCTGTGCGTTACAGGGAAGACATCCTCCTCCCTCATGTGGTACCCTTCCTGCAGGCTCATCCTGACATGACCCTCCAGCATGACAATGCCACCAGCCACACTGCTCGTTCTGTGCGTGATTTCCTGCAAGACGGGAATGTCAGTGTTCTGCCATGGCCAGCGAAGAGCCCGGATCTCAATTCCATTGAGCACTTCTGGGACCTGTTGCATCGGAGGGTGAGGGCCAGGGCCATTCCCCCCAGAAATGTACGGGAACTTTCAGGTGCCTTGGTGGAAGTGTGGGGTAACATCTCACAGCAAGAACTGGCAAATCTGGATCAGTCCATGAGGAGGAGATGCACTGCAGTACTTAATGCAGCTGGTGGCAACACCTGATACTGACTGTTACTTTTGATTTTGACCCCCCCCCCCTTTGTTCAGGGACACATTATTACATTTCTGTTAGTGACATATCTGTGGAACTTGTTCAGTTTATGTCTCAGTTGTTGAATCTTGTTATGTTCATACAAATATTTACACATGTTTAAGTTTGCTGAAAATAAAATCACACATGCAGAGATCATCTGTTCACCTACTCCGTGTCTCACAAAGACACGGCGGTTGTAACAAAAAATCTCACATTTGAACTTGTTGTCCATTGCTTGTGTTTCTTGGCAACTCTCTTCTTATTATTGGTGTCCTTTGGTATTTTATTATTTCATATTTTTTATTTAACCTTTATTTAACTAGTAGTAGTTTCTTTTCAGCATTTCGACCATGAAGTTCTGATTCACGCAATCTCTGAACAGTTGATGTTGAGATGTGTCTGTTACTTGAACTCTGTGAAGCATTTATTTGGGCTGCAATTTCTGAGGCTGTTAACTCTAATGAACTTTTCCTCTCCAGCAGAGGTGACTCTGGGTCTTCCTTTCCTGTGGAGATCCTCATGAGAGACAGTTTCATCATAGCGCTTGATGGTTTTTGCAACTGCATTTGAAGAAACTTTCAAAGTTCTAGAAATTTCCGGATTGACTGACCTTCCTGTCTTAAAGTAAGGATGGACTGTCATTTCTCTTTGCTTATTTGAGGTGTTCTTGCCATTACATGGACTGGATATTTTACAAAATAGGGTTATCTTCTGTATACCACCCCTACCTTGTCACAACACAACTGATTGGCTCAAACGCATTAAGAAGGAAAGAAATTCCACAAATGAACTTTTAACAAGGCACACCTGTTAATTGAAATGCATTCCAGGTGACTACCTCATGAAACTTGTTTGATAGAATGCCAAGAGTGTGCAAAGCTATCATCAAGGCAAAGGGTGGCTACTTTGAAGAATCTGAAATATAAAATATATTTTGATTTGTTTGACACTTTTTTGGTTACTACATGATTCCATATTATTTCATAGTTTTGATGTCTTCACTATTATTCTACAATGTAGAAAATAGTTAAAATAAAGAAAAACTCTTGAATGAGTAGGTGTGTCCAAACATTTGACTGGTACTATATGTATATACTGTATACATAATACATACTGTATATATTTCCTTATATTTATTTTAATGTTTTTGTTCTATTTCCTGCCTATTGGGCCCCCCACCGGCCTGGGCACAGGGGCTTGAGTCCCGGTAAGCCCCTGCATTAATCCTGCCCTGAACTCCGCCACATAAAGAATATCCTTAAAACTTCTTCAGGATTGGTGGCTCCCCTGCGGACAGTTGAGCTAACGTAGGATAATACGATTAGCATAAGATTGTAAGTAACAAGAATATTTCCCAGGACATAGACATATCTGATATTGGCAGAAAGCTTAAATTATTGCTAATCTAACTGCACTGTCCAATTTACAGTAGCTATTACAGTGAAGGAATACCATACTATTGTTTGAGGAGAATGCACAGTTTTGAACATGAAAAGTTATTAATTAACAAATTAGGCACATTTGGGCAGTCTTGATACAAAATCTTGAACCGAAATGCAATGGGTCATTGGATCAGCCTACAACTTTGGAATAATACATTGTGGCCTTTCTCTTGCATTTCAAAGATGATGGTACAAAGAAATACAGAAAAACAGTTGTTTTTTTTCTTTGTATTATCTTTTACCAGATCTAATGTGTTATATTCTCCTACATTCCTTTTACATTTCCACAAACGTCAAAGTGTTTCCTTTCAAATGGTACCAAGAAAATGCATATCCTTGCTTCAGGGCCTGAGTTACAGGCAGTTAGATTTGGGTATGTAATTTTAGGCAAAAACTTGAAAAAAAGGGGCTGATCCTTAAGAGGTTTTTAATTAAACCTCTCTAGGCCCAGTACTGTCATATCCAACATAGGTGAGTTATGTTACAATAGAAAAAAGAGTGGGCCGGAACATTACCGTATCTCTCTTGTTCATTTACAGGTGTAGGATCTTAATTTGATTCATCTTTTGTTGCTGCAAATTTTTCTGCATCACAGGAACTGCAGATGAGCTTTCTGATTTACATAAATTCTCTGAAATCCCAAACTAACACATATTGACAGTATTGCACTTTTCCTGTAGCCTACTTTTGTCCAGTTAATAGCCTAACCTCCGATCAAGCAACATTACATTCAAATCCTGTAGCTTTTTTTAATTTTGCTGTGTCAAACTCTGGTAACCAGTCATTTGAAGCGACTCTGGCTGGCAACCTCTGTATATGTGTAGAGCTATTGACAATGCCTGGTTCCTAGAACCATCACACTGGTTCTCAGAACTATCAGTCTGGTTCCTAGAACTGTCAGTCTGGTTCCTAGAATAGTCAGTCTGGTTCCTAGAACTGTCAGCCTAATTCCTAGAACTATCAGTCTGGTTCCTAAAACTGTCAGTCTGGTTCCTAGAACTGTCAGTCTAGTTCCTAGAACTGTCAGCCTGGTTCCTTGAACAGTTAGTCTGGTTCCTAGATGTGTCAGTCTGGTTCCTAAAACTGTCAGCCTGGCCCCTATAACTATCAGTCTGGTTCCTAGAACTGTCAGTCTGGTTCCCAGAACTGTCAGCCTGGTTCCTAGAACTCTCGTCCTGGTTCCCAGAACTGTCAGCCTGGATCCAAGAACCGTCAGCCTGGTTCCCAGAAATGTCCGTCTGGTTCCTAGAGCTATCAGACTGGTTCCTAGAAATGTCAGCCTGATTCCTAGAACTGTCAGCCTGGTTCCTGGAACTGTCAGCCTAGTTCCAAGCACTGTCAGTGGTTACATTAAAAAATTGATTGCTTTGCCATGATCATTAGGAATATATACAGTATGAGTAAGTCGGAAGTTTACATACACTTAGGTTGGAGTCATTAAAACTCGTTTTTCAACCACTCCACAAATGTCTTGTTAACAAACTATAGTTTTGGCAAGTTGGATAGGACATCTACTTTGTGCATGACACAAGTCATTTTCCCAACAATTGTTTACAGACAGATTATTTCACTTATAATTCACTGTATCACGATTCCAGTGGGTCAGAAGTTTACATACACTAAGTTGACTGTGCCTTTAAACAGCTTGGAAAATTCCAGAAAATGATGTCATGACTTTAGAAGCTTCTAATAGGCTAATTGACATAATTTGAGTCAATTGGAGGTGGACCTGTGGATGTATCTTTAGGCCTACCTTCAAACTCAGTGCCTCTTTGCTTGACATCATGGGATAATCAAAAGAAATCAGCCAAGACCCCAGAATTTTTTGGGGGACCTACACAAGTCTGGTTCATCCTTGGGAGCAATTTCCAAACGCCTGAAGGTACCACATTCATCTGTAAAAACAATAGTACGCAAGTATAAATACCATGGGACCACGCAGCCGTCATACCGCTCAGGAAGGAGATGCGTTCTGTCTCCTAGAGATGAATGTACTTTGGTGCGAAAAGTGCAAATCAATCCCAGAACAACAACAAAGGACCTTGTGAAGATGCTGGAGGAAACAGGTACAAAAGTATATCCACAGTAAAACGAGTCCTATATTGACATAACCTGAAAGGCCACTCAGCAAGGAAGAAGCCACTGCTCCAAAACCGCCATATAAAAGCCAGACTGTGGTTTGCAACTGCAAATGGGGACAAAGATCGTCCTCTGGTCTGATGAAACAAAAATAGAACTGTTTGGCCATAATGACCATCGTTGTGTTTGGAGGAAAAAGGGGGAGGCTTGCAAGCCGAAGAACACCATCCCAACCGTGAAGCACGGGGGTGGCAGCATCATGTTGTGGGGGTGCTTTGCTGCAGGAGGGACTGGTGCACTTAACAAAATAGATGGCATCATGAGGCAAGACAATTCTCTGGATATATTGAAGCAACATCTCAAGACATCAGTCAGGAAGTTCAAGCTTGGTCGCAAAAGGGACTTCCAAATGGAAAATGACCCCAAGAATACTTCCGAAGTTGTGGCAAAATAGCTTAAGGACAACAAAGTCAAGGTATTGGAGTGGCCATCACAAAGGCCTGACCTCAATCCTATAGAAGATTTGTGGGCAGAACTGAAAAAGCAAGGAGGCCTACAAACCTGATTCAGTTACACCAGCTCTGTCAGGAGGAATGGGCCAAAATTCACCCAACTTATTGTGGGAAGCTTGTGGAATGCTACCCGAAACGTTTGACCCAAGTTAAACAATTTAAAGGCAATGCTACCAAATACTAATTGAGTGTAAGTAAACTTCTGACCCACTGGGAATGTGATGAGAGAAATAAAAGCTGAAAGAAATAATTCTCTCTACTATTATTCTGACATTTCACATTCTTAAAATAAAGTGGTGATCCTAACTGACCTAAGACAGGGAATTTTTACTAGGATTATATATCAGGAATTGTGAAAAACTGAGTTTAAATGTAAATGTATGTAAACTTCCAACTTCAACCGTATGTCTTAAAATACAAACAAACTGAAGGAGGGCTTATCACTGGGAAAAATGAATTACAGTTATGATGAAAACTAAATATTAGGATTCTTTGTGAGTTAAATTTATCTGTCAATGCAAAGTTCTATAAATGGCCAAATAGACCGGCAGCAGCTTTTTGAATGATATTGTCAACACACGTGGGGTGATTGACTGTTATCCCTGTGTGTATATCTAAGTCTTAACCGCTGCTCAATCTTACAGTACAGGTGAATAATTATGTTGTAGCCTCAACATGCAGTGTGTTTACCTCAGGCTAGTCTTATGATCCAGATAGAGCTCCTCTTTTGAACAGTCTGCAAGTGTGAGCAGCAAGGATGCCTACAGCAAATGCTTGTGTTTTAAAAGACTTAAACCATTGGGAAGGTGCCCATTTACAGACAAACCACATGAATGTCATTCCGTTACAGAAAAATGCTGCAGACTTTGAGGCACAGCAGAAAGATCTATAGGTTGTGAGTGCAAATCCCAGGTGGGGATTATTAGGGATTATTGAAAGTCAGTACTAAATCATCTGGTCAAATGGAATCATACTATCATTGATTAAAGATGTTTTACACTATTTTAGCTGAACAGCATAACACTTACGTTGAAACACCCATATAATTGAATTTCCTTACAAAACAATCCCAGGTGAAGTTTTCACATGTAAAAAAAAAAAGAGAGACGTAAAGTCAGTTGTTCACGTGTATTACATTTAGAGTTCACATGTGCTACTTGTAATACTTTCCCCAGGTCATTATGCTACTAATACTGTGGCAGTCTGGTAGTGAATAAAGATACCTTTTAAATGGAACTATATGGAGGGAGTTTCTTGCCTCTGGCCGCACTTCAGTTACATGGTTTTTAGTATAAATCAAGACTGAAATAGGTCCTGTTTTCTCAAACATTGCAGTGCATATTACTCAACTATTTGTTTCCCTGTTTCTGTTTACCCTGTTTCTGGTTACATGTGATCTTATCTGAAGTTAATGTGATAACATGTGACAACATGTAAAAGCAACATGTGATAACATGAAACTACAGATGTGAAAACATGATCTCATATGAAATAAAAGTTACAACATAGGGTTGCAAAATTTCAATATGGGATACCGTACCATGAAAATAGAAATTTGAGCATGTGAAAATACAATCTCATGTAAAATAAATGTGACAACAAAAATTGCTAAATTTAAAAAAAAATTCACATGCGAAAATCGAACTCTCACATGTGGAATAGCATTCACATGTGAAAAACACGTTATTCTCGTGAAAACTGACCTCACATGTCTCTTTTCTTTTACATGTGAAAATTTCAGCTCAACAGCTTTTTCCCGTTTATTGTTGTTGTAAGGCAGGGGTGTCAAAGTCAAATGGACGGAGGGCCAAATAAAAAATTTAGCTACAAGCCGAGGGCCGGACTGTTCGAATGTTCATTGAAAATTTTTTAAATGACGCATATAGTCTAGTGAACCTAATTGAACCTACTGAAAACCTAACAAATATATTCCAATATGATCAGATAAATAAAGCAATATTTTCTTATGGCTCTGTCAGTAATCTTTAATTTTCAACAGACACAAAAGACAAATTTCCTTTATATAAAAATCCCCATAACATGAACATTAAATGAAAGAAACCGGTATTCAAGGCACCATCAGTAGCCTATATTTTCTATTTTAGCAAAAGTGGGCTAAATTTACTTCAAAGAAAAAAACAATAATAGCAATTTTCTATCATCCACTCAACTGAAATATTTTTAAAATATAATTGGATTGAAATACAATAAAATAAAGTGCAAAAATCTATTAATCAAAAACAACACTTTGTTTAAGGAGAAGTAACATGCAGTGAAAACAAATATTAAACTTTAACTTTTAAACTTGAACTGAGTAAAAACTCTAAATATGTGATTGCACAGTAATGTTCACTTGTTTGAGGTTGAGGGTGATACCTGGTGGTGTCCCATCTTTTCCACAAGTTCATCAATGTTCGGGGTAAGGCTCTGAGCTGAGGAAATCCTCAGAATTGAGTGGAGGTGTTCAGCAGTAAGTCGACTTCTGTGTGATGTTTTGTTCAGGTTCATCAAAGAAAACAGTTGTTCACACAGGTATGTGCTGCCAAACATAGACAACGTTTGAGCAGCCTGGATGCGCAGCTGGGGCATTGTGTCGGGGAGGAAACGGGCGAACTCCGCAGCACCCACTGCCGCATATTTTGCCCTCAGTGCATCATTGCATTGGAGGTCAATCAACTCCATTTGGAGGTTTGGTGGTGAGCTTTCCACGTCAACAGCAAATGGGTTACCGAGCAGTTCCAACCTGCTTTTTTGTGCTTCAAAGTCAGCAAATCGGCGTCGAAAGTCAGCGGCAAGCATACCTATTTTACCAGCCAACTGTGCGCTCGGGAACGCACTGGTAGAGAGCTTCTCTTTCATGGTCTGGCAGCTGGGAAAGTGGCTCAAATTTTCTTTCCGCATCTGCGTCTCCCACAGAGTCAGTTTGGTTTTAAATGCCTTCACTGTACTGTACATATCAGAGATGACATGATCCCGACCCTGCAGCTGCAAGTTCATTGCATTCAGATGACTCGTAATGTCACACAGAAAAGCCATTTCACACAGAAACATTTCGTCTCGGAGTTGTGTTGTGTCTTTCCCTTTGCTGTCCAAGAACAGACAAATCTCCTCACGAAGCTCGAAACATCTTTGAAGCACCTTTCCCTGGCTTAGCCATCGCACCTCTGTGTGATAAGGCAAATCACCATGCTCCGTTTCTAACTCCGTCAGAAATGCCTTGAACTGGCGGTGATTCAAACCTTTGGCTCTGATAAAGTTAACTGTGCGCGTGATGATGCTCATTACATGCTCCATTTTCAAGGCTTTACCGCACAACGCTTCCTGGTGTATGATACAATGATAAGCTGTCAGCTCACCTGTCGCGTTTTCCTCTTGCATCTTTTCCCGTATCTTCGCCACCAGTCCGCTCCTGTGTCCACACATCGCAGGTGCTCCGTCGGTTGTCAAACCCACGAGTTTTTCCCAAGGCAGCTCCATCTCATTTACACATCTTGACACCTCTTCATACAAATCATGCCCCGTAGTTGTGCCATGCATAGGACGTAAAGCCAAAAACTCCTCTGTCACGCTTAGGCTGGAGTCCACTCCGCGGATGAAAATTGACAACTGGGCAATGTCAGAAATGTCGGTGCTCTCATCCACAGCCAAGGAATATGCAATGAAATCTTTTCCCTTTTTCACAAGCTGCTCTTTTAGATTGATGGACAACTGGTCTACTCTCTCGGCAATGGTGTTTCTGCTCAGACTCACATTTAAAAAGAGTTGCCTTTTTTCTGGGCAAACTTCGTCACAAACTTTAATCATGCAGTTTTTGATGAAATCCCCCTCCGTAAATGGCCGGGCTGATTTAGCGATCTCTTCTGCCAAAATAAAACTGGCCTTGACAGCAGCCTGGCCTTGTGATTTGGCTTTTTTGAACAGAGCCTGTCGAGATTTGAGGCCTCGTTTTAATTCCTCTGCCTTTTGTAGCCTTTGTTCCATGTCCATATTCTTGTTTTTGTCCGCGTGTTTCGTTTCATAATGTCGTCTCAGATTATACTCTTTCAGTACCGCCACACTTTCTCCACACAGAAGACACACAGGTTTTCCAGCTACCTCCGTGAACATATACTCCGACTCCCACCTTGTTTGAAACCCCCGGTTCTCAGTGTCCACCTTCCGTTTTGCCATTTTTGATGGGTATCTGAAAGTTAATTTTACTGTGATGCTGACGACTGCTGTGCCAATAAATATTGAAATGAAGCAGCCTACTGCTCGGTGCGTCACCGTTGCATTGTGGGAAATGTAGTATTGGTGCGTGTAAAAGATCTGCGGGCTGCCGGCTTGCTGCGGTCTGCGGGCCGGTTCTAATAATAAATCAAGATCATCCCAGGGGCCGTAAAAAACCTTCTCGCGGGCCGGATATGGCCCGCGGGCCTTGACTCTGACATATGTGTTGTAAGGGAATGAAATGATATGGGGCATTCAAATTAAGTGGTTCCCTGTTCAGCTATAATTGTGTACAATTCTGAAAATATGATTCCATTTGACCTGATCACTTAGTACAGGCTTTGACAATATGACCCCACCTGGAACTTGAACTCAAAACTTGTGGATTTGGGGAATGCTGCTCGCTTGATTACCTACAGTATAATACATCTTTGCACTTAGTAAAAGACTGCCATCTCCACTGCCATTTTACTTATCAGTTAATCTGATTATTCTCTCATCATTGATTTCTATTACATATTTCATCAATTTGAGGGTTTTCTGTATATTTGTCTAATGTTGGCGGGGCATATTATTCTGTTTCCATGTTACTCCTGAATCACTATGATAAATATAATAGTTTTTCTTGAGTGTATTTTTAAAAAAAGGCTGAGATTTACTTAAGTCCAAAGTGTAGGAATACAGGTGAAATCTGTCATTGACACAGACATGGTAGGCGTAAGACAAAGATTGGAATGCTGTGAACCAATAGGTTGTGAGTCCAAATCCCAGGTGAGGACATGCTAAATAATATGTACTGTGTAAATAAATATACACAATGTAATTGTGTGTCAAATATTTAAGTTGTGACCA
The DNA here is from genome assembly GCF_029448725.1 of Salvelinus fontinalis. Classification (NCBI taxonomy): domain Eukaryota; kingdom Metazoa; phylum Chordata; class Actinopteri; order Salmoniformes; family Salmonidae; genus Salvelinus; species Salvelinus fontinalis. The sequence continues at coordinate 13,332,769 of NC_074673.1, read as the reverse complement.
CCGTATGTTAAAAGTGCTGTTTGAGTCTGTATCTTAATGAGTCCTGTGAAATTGTGAAAAATATTCACATGTGAAGATTTGAATCCACATGTTAAAGGTTATGTAATCATGTGAAATATCATCACATGTGTAGTGTTCCAAAATCACGTTTTAATATGATTTCACATGTGAAATCATGTGGTTTTTCCCGTGTGCATTTTTATATACGCTAAAGTGTCTCTGTGTTCTGGGTTATATTGCCTGTAGGCTTATTTGCACAATGTATGCTAACATCAAGTTCTCTCTAAGGTCAAATAAATAAATAAGGTCAAAGTCACATGACAACAAAGAGAGACTGATTCACAAACCAAAACAACACAAACAAAGAAGCAATACAAGCAGGCTAGCAGATTGGATTATACAAATGTTTAATGTGCACAGCGTGATGTGAGATTGTACAGTAAAAGCAAGGGAAGGAAAAATTCAATTTTAATATAAAAATACATATGACCTTTTCATCAAGTCAAAAAACTAATTAAATCAAGCAACGTGCTAATATTTACCATCTTCACAGACAGCAGGTAGACAAAATCTGAAAGAGTCAAAGGAGACATCCCAAAAATGCACCATATTCCTTAGTGCACTACCTTTGAACAGGTCCCATACTGAGCTTCGGTTAAAAGTAGTGCACTATATAGGAAATAGGGTGCCATTTGGGATGCAACCAAAGTGAGATTCATGTCAGTATAGAACAAAAACATGCTCCCATTCGTTGTCAAACAGCAGTGGTCTCAGGGGAGGGAGACCGGTTAGCTGATTGTCCTTGTTTGGTGGTGTATGTCCACAGCCAACAAGCAGAACGCTACACCAGACCAAACTAGTCAACCAGGGACTTAACTCATCCAAACTCATTTGGGGAAAAAACGAAATAGATTATATATGACAATGCTACTCAACTTGTGCATACATTGGGCAAGGCTAGCATAAAACAACAAAATTGAAACAAAGTTTAAAACAAAAGTTCTTCATCTTTAGAAGGTGTAGGAATTAAAAGCTATGGTTATTTAGCTACAGCTACCACAATGTGTATCAACATACGAGGTCCATCCTGCTGTCCATTTTAGAAGAGAAGAGACCTCAATGGTATAAAAAAAGATCCTAGGGTGTGAATGTATTAAAATAAAGATCAAGTGATATTTCTCCCGAGATTCAAATTCAAACTTAAAAAACATTCTCGGTCACATAGAAACAATATGAAAACTGTATTTAAGACCTGGTTGTTGTCATGTAATTGAGTCTCTCTGGCTTGTAGTAGAACTGGAGCTGAATGTTGATGGAGAGAGTGATTAGGATGTCATGATGTGGCACTGGGCTGAGGGCAGGCTGTGAGTGAGGTTGTCCTATAGCTGTGTGTCTGTCTGGGCCTATAGACTGACAGCAGTGTGTTAGTTGGCTCGGTGGCTTTGTGGCGGTGCATGCAGAAACAAGGGCAGGTTCAGTGTTTCAGACTGGGAGGCAGGGCAGGCATGGGGGGGGGGGGGGGGGGGGGTCAGTGGGGGTAGGGGGGCTGAGAGGGAGGGGCGTTGATAAGGTTTTGGGTATAGGATTTTGTGCTGTGTCAGGTGGGATTTGTCTCTCAAAACAGCGCAGCGGGACAGGCACAGGGATAACCCCCCCTCTCTCCCTCCATCCATCCCACCCAAACCATCCCCCTCCCCCAAAACAGGCCACAAACACACAAACCCAGCAGAGTGGACACCACCATCTATTATATCAGCCTATCAATGAATCAATTAACTTACCAGTCATTCAATCAATACCCCCTATTAAACAAGCTATAATCAGAGGGTCACACAACATTTTGTAACAATGGAAGGAATGGATGGGGGGGGGGGGGTTGGGTGATGCTCTTGCAGTGATAAACAACGCTAACAAATACAGAATAAAAAACGAAAGAAAAACAAACAGAAAAACAAAGAGCCCTAGGAATGACCCTCGATGTAATCCTGTGCCCCTGTTGGTTAAACCAGCACTGGAGAGAGAAACCATTGTTGTCGAGGAAGAAAGAGAAGCCGGGCCAGATGCTCTCTATTACTTGGTCCCCTTACCTCCAACATCCCTGGCACAGCACTGGAAATGTCTCACTTCTTCTTTTAGCAGAAGTTGTTCCCTCTCTTTTCTTTTTCTTCTGGTGACTTCACCCCCCTTTTCAATCTGTGTTAGTTATGGTTTCCACACCGCCCCTCCTTATTCCCTTCCTCCCTTCCTCTTCCTCTTCTTCCTCACTTCCTCGTCTTTTCTATACCCCCTTGGTGGTGCTGATGCGGATGCTGCTGAAGCACTTGCCCATGGCTTCGAACAGCGGGTCGCAGAATGTGTGGACGCAGATGGAGTAGACGCGGCTGACACAGTGGATCTCGATCAGATAGCTCTTGACACATGGCACCACCGCCCAGATGTGGATGAAGGACAGGATGGCGAAGAAGATGCCCCAGACCAGCGCCAGCGGGATGCCCACCAGGGCAGTGAGGAGACGGTAGCACCAGTACTTGGTCACTGTGAAGGTGGTGAAGCTAGCCTTCCACACGCCGTCGAAGCTGTACGTGCCCGCAGGCTCTGCGATCACATCCTCAAAGTCCACCTGACAGGAGAGAAGAGTAATTGTTAAAATCAATGAATCAGCAATGATTCAATTAGACAGTCACTCTCAAGGCAAAAAACTGATGAAAAAGATTTTTTTTTAAATATGAAAACAGCTGTTTCCCCCCCATACATTTGTGCCCCTGTTCTGAAGTTACACAAGTACTAGAAATATTACAAGAGATGTATGTCTCCTCATAGTGACTGGTACGAGCAGTCAAACCAGGTCAAACTACCCTCCCTCCCACCCACCCTCCTACCCCACCCTTCACAAAACATTTTGTGATTGCTACACATGCTGTATGAGGCCCTCCTACTCTCTCTACCCTCTTAAACCATCTCTTCACATTCCTGACAGACACTGATACACAAGACAGAGACACATACTGTAGAAGTGTCTGAATCAGAGGGCAAATAGCCAGCACCCTCTTCCCAAGATAGTGCAATACTTTTGGTCAGAGCCATCGACCTATTCCCAAGTACTGGTTTTGGTCAGAACCAGCCAGCACCCTATTCCAATTCAATATAGGAAATACGGTGTCATTTCAGACACTGCACAGTTCAGTTTACAAGGCCCGTCTCTACCCTGGAGTTCTCTCTAATACAGTTCAGTTTACAAGGCCCTTCTCTACCCTGGAGTTCTCTCTAATGCAGTTCAGTTTACAAGGCCCTTCTCTACCCTGGAGTTCTATCTAATGCAGTTCAGTTTACAAGGCCCGTCTCTACCCTGGAGTTCTCTCTAATACAGTTCAGTTTACAAGGCCCGTCTCTACCCTGGAGTTCTCTCTAATACAGTTCAGTTTACAAGGCCCTTCTCTACCCTGGAGTTCTATCTAATGCAGTTCAGTTTACAAGGCCCTTCTCTACCCTGGAGTTCTCTCTAATGCAGTTCAGTTTACAAGGCCCTTCTCTACCCTGGAGTTCTCTCTAATGCAGTTCAGTTTACAAGGCCCTTCTCTACCCTGGAGTTCTCTCTAATGCAGTTCAGTTTACAAGGCCCTTCTCTACCCTGGAGTTATCTCTAATGCAGTTCAGTTTACAAGGCCCTTCTCTACCCTGGAGTTCTCTCTAATGCAGTTCAGTTTACAAGGCCCTTCTCTACCCTGGAGTTCTCTCTAATACAGTTCAGTTTATATTCACCACCTAAGAGCCTCCAAGATCCTGTATTAAAGTCCTCCCAGCTACAGTATATGTGGAGGTCTCTAGTACCTACATGTAGCCAGATGGGTCCCAGTGAGGTAAACCATGACATTTATTTATTTTCAGTGTAAACAGACTTCTCAGGCGATCGATGGGTTTGCGAAGTGCCTCCCAGGTACCCATGACCTCACACACGTTTTAGTGCAGATTGTAAAGTGGAAAAACACACACGCGTGCTCTCTCTCTTTCTTTCTCTCTTTTTCCCACTCTCTCTCGTACTACCACTCTCACTACCCCTCTCTCGTTCTCTCTCTCTTTCTCTTTTACTCTCTTCTTTGCTACCAAGCCCATGATACAGCAAATATTTATTTTACAGTTACTTATTGCGTGTGTGTTTTGTCTGCGAGAGACGTGTCGCTGTCAGAGGGTTTAACATCACCTGTGTCTAGCGCATTTTCAAGTAAAAATTCATTTTCAATATCAAAATAGGTCTTTGTTCATTTTCTTCAGTAGCCAATCCTTCCAGCTATTACTGTGTACACTAAACTACACAGGCTAAACTTATAGGATAAAATAACAGTTGGTGGTGAAGCTCTTTAATATAAATCTCATTGTTCTTTACGCCGCAAAAGCCAGCAACATCCATTTCATTTTCCAGAGCCATACATCTTGAGTACTGTATTCAGACCCCTTGTTTTTTCCCACATTTTGTTATGTTACAGACTTATTCTAAAATGGATGAAATAAAATAAAGTCCTCAGCAATCTACACACATTACCCCATAATGACAAAGCAAAAACAGGTTTTCTAGAAATGCTGGCAAATGTATTACAAATAAAAAACAGAAATACCTTATTTACATAAGTATTCAGACCCTCTGCTAGTGCATCCTTTTACCGTTGATCATCATTGAGATGTTTCTACAAATTGATTGGAGTCCACATGTGGTAAAATAAATTGATGGGACATGATTTGGAAAGGCACACACCTGTCAAATGAGGTCCCACAGTTGACAGGGCATGTCAGAGCAAAAACAAAGCCATGAGGTCGAAGAAATTGTCCGTTGAGCTCCAAGACATAATTGTGTCGAGGCACAGGTCTGGGGAAGGGTACCAAAAACATTCTGTGTCCCCAAGAACACGGTGGCTTCCATCAATCTTAAATGGAAGAAGTTTGGAACCACCAAGACTCTTCCTAGAGCTGTCCGCCCGCCCGAACTGAGCAATCGGGGGAGAAGGGTCTTGGTCAGGGAGGTGATCAAGAACCCAATGGTCATTCTGGCAGAGCTCTGGTTCCTCTGTGGAGATGGGAGAACCTCCCAGAAGGACAACCATCTCTGCAGCACTCCACCAATCAGGCCTTTATGGTAGAGTGACCAGATGGAAGCCACTCCTCAGTAAAAGACACATGACAGCCCGCTTGGAGTTTGCCAAAAGTCATGTAAAGACTCTCAGACCATGAGAAACAAGATTCTCTGGTCTGACGAAACCAAGATTGAACTCTTTGGCCTTAATGCCAGGCTTCACGTCTGGAAGAAACCTGGCACCATCCCTACGATGAACCATGCTGGTGGTAGCATTATGCTGTGGGGGTGTTTTTCAGCGGCAGGGACTGGGAGACTAGTCAGGATTGAGGCAAAGATGAACGGAGCAAAGTACAGAGAGATCCTTGATGACAACCTGCTCCAGAGCTCTCAGAACCTCAGACTGGGGCGAAGGTTCACCTTCCAACAGGACAACGACCCTAAGCACACAGCCAAGACAACACAGGAGTGGCTTCGGAAACAAGTCTCTGAAAGTCCTTGAGTGCCAGAGGCCGGACTTGAACCCGGTCTAACATCTCTGGAGAGACCTGAAAATAGCTGTGCATCCATCATGACAGAGAAAAGTACAGACACAGCTTGAGAGGATCTGCAGAGACGAATAGGAGAAACTCCTCAAATACAGGTGTGCCAAGCTAGTAGCGTCATACCCAAGAAGACTCGAGGCTGTAATAGCTTCAAAAGGTACTTCAAGAAAGTACTGAGTAAAGGGTCTGAATAGTTTTGTAAATGTGATATTTCAGTTTTTATATTTAATACATTTGCAAAAGAAAAGAAAATAACTGTTTTTGCTTTGTCATTATGGGTATTGTGTGTAGATTGATGAGTAAACATTTTTTTTTTAATCAATTTTAGAATAAGGCAGTAACCTAACAAAATGTGGAAAAAGTCAAGGGGTCTGAATACTTTCCGAAGGCACTGTCAGCTCATAGACACAGCTTCCATCACTTCGATGGAGAATGAATGAGAGGTCTGTGTATAAAGGTTCTGATGAGGGCTGTCAGCAGCTGAAATGTAACGTTTACATTTTTTCTAAAAACGACAAAACTTTAAATTGTAAAATCACTCACTGAAAGTGCCTATGTTTTTCTAAAGCCCAGTTTAGAAAAACATAAATATAAGATAAGATCACATTTTTTTCAGGGAGTTGTTATTACTTTGCTATTGCTATGGATGATTGAACTATAGTGGACAGAGAAGAACATTCTTCATGAGAAACACCCCTAGGTAATATGGAGGAAAAGCCAAGCAGCATATTCTTTCTTTCTTCTTTATTTATTGGTGGGCAAGTCATGGTTGGCTAGATAGATACAATGTCTCAGCCCCTATCACCCTTTTAGGGATTTGGCATACAGTACAACAAACTAGTTCTCAGGGACAACATGTGAGCAGTCTGGTTGGCTGAAATCTGGAGAGAGACCTATAATATATTTTTTCATTTTGTCCCTAGAGTGCTGAATGCCTCAGTTCAGTGTTTCCTCCACCATTGTGTAAGTAGGGCGGGCCATCCCTACTTAGGTCTGTTTTCCCCCACCTACAATAAATCATTTGGTTTCAATTGATTTCAACTGAAATTGTTGCTTAATAAATTAGCCCTGAATGTTGATTTGGGGCCTTTGTTTATACCCCGCCTGGACAATCTAAGGGAAACCCTGCCTCAGCTTGTCCATTAAGCCTGAATGTCTTAATTTCCCAATATAATGTGCCTCCCGCCTCCCTCCTCAGGGAGTCCCGTCATTCTTGAGAGTTTGGCAGGGAGATGTTAACTAGCGGCTGGTTAGCGAGCCGATCGCTGCTGTCTGCGTTGCACAGTGTGGCCGTGGGTATGTCTGCTCAGCTCAGACTCAGCCCCATCGGGGTTTAACAGAAGGCTGCCTGGCCATAGGCTATATAAAGAACCAGGCTTTATGAGAGGAAAATATTCTATTCCCAGGGCAAACTCTCCAAACTCTGCATGGATTTCATTGATGGTGATTCTTTGATGTAGCCGGTTGAGGGAGTTCAGCTGCCGAAATTCCAACTTTAAGATCTACTGGTCCACATGGTTCTGCAGAAGGAGAGAGTAGTGTGTGTGTGTGTGTTCCCTGTTCTACATAACAGCAGCATAGTTAGGGAACCCCAAACACACACCTCCATTGACAACATTTAGAACTCCAAACTTCTATAGCCTGGGAGGAAACATGTGATTTCAGATGATTACACTAGCGGTCTGTAGATTTGATTAAAAGAGCAGAATCATAAGGCTGTATTCTATTCTGAGCATGCTGGAGAGTCTGACTCACTGTCACAATGGGTTGGTAGGAAGCCAGAGAACGAGACAGAGAGAGAGAGTGTAATGTTCACTGTTCATTTTTTATTTATTTATTGTTTATTTCACTCTTGTTAATTATCTATTTGACTTGCATAAACATATGTTTCCCATGCCCAATAAACCCCTTTGAATTGGAGAGAGAGAGAGAGAGAGAGAGAGAGAGAGAGAGAGAGAGAGAGAGAGAGAGAGAGAACTGCAATACAGATAAAAAAATGTTTTTACAATGATCTCTACTTTTATCTAAATTGTGTGGGTTGTGTTCCCTGTTACCATTAACATACAATATTCTCTTTTTATATGAACGAACCTATTGAAATTAAATGGAGAAACTGCACACAAGGAGGGAGACTAGGAGACAAGGGAGAGAGCTTATTGTTTATTCACTTTTGTATATTATCTACTTCACTTGCTTTGGCAATGTTAACATATGTTTCCCATGCCAATAAAGCCCCCTGAATTGAATTGAGAGAATGTGGTCATTGCTCCCTAGTTGACGCATCCCTGTGAACTGCAGAGAGGGAGGGAGAGAGAGAGACAAAGGGGGACATAGGACAGAGCAGTGGGAGGGGGAGGAGAGGGGAGAGAGAGGGAGATCCTTTGGCCTGCCTGCTGCTGCAGCTACTTGGGTGTTTCCCAGTTTTATGAAGGCAAAGTTCACTACTTCAAACGGCTGACCCTCTCCAAGTGGTAACTGACTCTTTACAGATGAAACAAGAACCCAGCTGGACATGAGGATAGACGGACAGCCTATGTCCCAAGTGGCACCGTATTTCCTATGTAGTGCACTACTTTTGAACAGGGTCATAAGGCATAGGATGCCATTTGGGACATAGACTCTGACTGTGTCACCTGAGCCTTTCTGATCCCACCAACGCATGACAGGTCGTTTTCACAAGTACCACAGTAACGTCAGCGAGGGTTTCTCTCAACAAACTCATATTTTACATAAACACAAAATGGGCACAGTGTGGTTGGAGTCTACTTTGGAAATAGGTTTGCTCTGCAATAACTCACTCACTGAATATGAGGCACGTGTAACTGTAAAACAAGGACTGTGAGAACATTTTTGTTAAGAGAACAGAAAATTCGTGATGTTTCCTCCATTCCAAAACTGGAGCAAAGATGTTCGGCCAAAGACTGCAGCCAAGAGACGCTGCTGCGTACGCATCACATTTACGCATGTGCTGAGCCCTTCACAAACCTATTCTGATCCATGTAAACCATTGTAAACTGGGGTCATGAATTCGAAAAACTCATAGTATAGTCTACACACGAGAATGCCATGCGATCCACCAACCAGTACTTTGGTACGCGCGCAGATTACTATCCATATTTAGCAGGTCCTAGTCTGCCCAGTAATCGTGCGAGTGACAATTTCCAGGCCTCCTGGGTATATTATAATGGGAACATTCATAATATAATGTGTCCAAGTACAAAACCAACTCACATGCAATATTGGAACTGAACTAGTTTTAGCCTAAACCACGATTAGATAAAAAACTTGTATAATCGTATCAAACCAGTCTAATAAATTAAGTAAATAAAAGGATCCAAAGTGAAATCTTACTAAGCGAAAAAATCCATGAACAATTATCTCCCTTCATGGGTAAATATACCGTCTACGGACTGGTTACGTGTTGGACTCACCTTTACAACGTCGTCGTTTATGTGCTTGGGGTCCCGGTTCACCAGGTCGATCTCTTTTGTATGGACATCCTGCATCGTCTTCATCCCGCTCATACTGTCATTATCCATGTCTTTGTTATTAGGTTTATAAATGTTCCCTTGTTTTCTGATGAACGGCGAGTGCAGAAATTCCTGTGGGTCCGGAGGTGAAGAAGAGAAGCGTTATACGTTTATAAGTTAGTGGAGAGACGGGCAGAGAGGCAGAGAAGGTCGACTTGACCGGAGCGCACCAGAGTTAGCAGCCTGCCCCAGCCTGAGATGGTTTTAAAAGGGTAGCACCACACCCCTCAATAGCAGAGATCCGTCTCTCACCGCAAGGGGTCATCTCCAAGCGCTCACACAATGCGTGCGTAAAGATCGTTCGGCTGGCCATTCTCTGTAAACGCAAAACTTTTCTCACATAAGGCATCAAAAGCGTATTTTCACTAATGTAAACTGTCATCAACTTTTAATGGAAATTGCATTTTCGATTGACTTAGTCTAATATAATTAACATTCTAACCAAAACTTTGATAGACTTCTAAGTGCACACAAAATGTGTGTTTCAAGTGGATTCAAAATGAAATAACGCACAGAATCTTAGAAGCGTAGGATAGTTAATAAATAACTGTAAATGTATCATGCCAGTGCTAATGGAGACGAGAGGGGCTTGCACATTTGCCCAGTAGGAGTGGGAGTAACGTTCACAACTAGGTGCCAAAAAAGATTGGCAACTAGCGCTTTGGAGTTAAAAATGTTCCAGTTTCCCAATCTTCCAAGGGCATGTTCGATAAATGTCACAATGAGAACGAGCCAGAGAAAATGTTTTGCTCACAGATGATTCAATATCCATAACAAAAGTATAAATACAGTAAAAATAAAAACGGTAAAATAAAAAGTTGGATTGTGACAGGATACAGAGTCCAAAAGAAAATCTTACCTCGTCAGTTTCGCAGTCCTTGAGTCCGCCAGTCATGCTGTCCCGCGCCTGAAGTGCTAACACACCCGTTTGTTGTTGAAGCAAGACAGTGTCAGCTTAACAGAGGGAGCAAATCAACAGGAGGAGGCGTGGGGACTGTTTGTTAACGACTTGGGGGCTCCTCCGGGGATATTACCAAATCCTATCGCTTATCTACACGTTGCGCTCATTGAACGCAAAGTTCAAGTTAAGGCGCCGGAGAGACCTGAGTGAGAAATCTCGACGTGCCTCTGCATGGACTTAATGAATGCTCGTCTCATTCATTCAGTAGTCACCTGTTTAGACAAGCAGTGCAGCGGGATGAAACTGTAACCCGTCATTAACCTACTGCTCAACACATTACGCAGGAGCTAGTGGTGGAGAAACTGACCTGATCTGTTCAACTACTAAGATTATGTTTTCAATTTGGCCTGTGTGTGTGCTGTGTCGTTTCTGCTGACTGCTGTCTTTCCTGAATAATCTGAGAGATTGATATCCCCCAGCCCTATGCTCTGTCACGATTATGAACCTGTTCTGGTCATGGTAGTCTGTTTACATTCCTTTATCTGATTCTCTGCCCAGGGAAACAACTCAGCTTGGTTTGGAAATGACATCAGTCCCAGAGACATAACAGTCATGTCAGGGGTATTTTCAGCCTGTGTGCTTGTGTGTGTATGTGTGTGAGAGAGTTTATGGGGGTTGCAATTGGTAACCTAGGCTACACAGTACTGCCCCTCTTCATTGCAGAACTCAGTCACTAGAAGTTGACTGTAGCTATTCTCTAGGGAAGAGAACCAGATCAGTGGGAATCTACTGCAGAGTTAGCTAAGGTCTAGACTATGCAAAAAGTCAGTGTCCAGCTTTCGTTTATAAAAAGGTTCTTTAGGATCATCTTTAATGTCTCTGAGAAGAAAACTGTCTTTATACACAGTACTGCTGTATACAAAAAACGGAGACAGCTGCTTTTTCTTATCAGTCTTGTATCAGTGCTATTTGTGCAAGATAGAAGGTTCTGGAAAATATGCCTTCTGGCTCCAGATCACACAGGGAGTACCCAAATGTAGAAGAAAGAAGACCCATTCCTCTTGTCTTTGGCATCAGGGAGAAGTAGATTAATACACTTCACATTAGACTGAAGGCCTGTAACCAGGAGGATAACTGTAGGCAGAAGGTACATGTGCTGACCCAGATACGTTGAAGGCTCATAAGTCAAACAACTCATAAATCTGGGGAATTTCGCTGGATGAACGTTGTAGAACCATCATCGCATTATGGAATATTTTTCACATTCTACCGAATCAGTAGAATGTTGTCTGTGTGTAAACCTGCAGATTATCAGTATAGAATATTCTTCCAAATCAGTATTGTGCTGTGTGTAAACCTGTAGGTTATAATCTGAGCCCCAGGTCATGCTCCATAGGCCCACAGGCAGAGGCTACTCTTCTCCTCTCTATATAGGAAAGTGTCTTGTGCAATCAGACCAGCTCAGTTAGTAATTTTACTTTTCTCTGGCACTGAGACTGAGAATCATTTCCCTAGCCCTCCTATCACAGTTCTCATTACCTTCTATGACAGACAGAGAGAGCAACACTCAGAACATTTTTGAAATAAGATTCTTTATTTGGTGAAGAAAAGGAACATTTTTGGTACTTTACACAAATCAAAGAATACGTGTCGTTTTTTGAGCAGAATTAGAATGATATCGTTGTCCATTTTTACTACATTGTTTCATCTCATTAAAAAAACTTCAGGCCAAACTCAACACCGATACAATCACACCTGCAATTTTCTCTCGGTAGAGAAGAACCAACTCAGCCAAGTACAGACACGGTCTGTGAACTGTCTTGCTTTAAGAGCATAAGAGCACCCTTTTTGGTTCCAAGTATAACCCTTTTGAGTTCCATGTAGGACCCTCTGTGGAAAGGGTTCTATATGGAACACATAAGGGTTCTACCTGGATCCAAAAGGGTTCTACCTGGAACCAAAAAGGGTTCTTCAAATGGTTCTCATATGGGGACAGCTGAAGAACTCTTTTAGGTTCTATATAGTACCTTTTATTTTTTTCTAAGAGTGTAGGCCATGTACCTGACAAGTGTATCAAGGCTTCACTCAATAGAATTAACTGGAGTGTATTCACCTCATTATCTTAAGGAACACAAGCAGCAAGTTCTGTCCAGTTTTTCCATGACTTCAATCAAAACATGGACAATCAAGGAACATGACAAATGTGCGTGGCATATAAATAGTAAGTTAGAGAGCCAATACTCCTGTTTCATATTATATTGGACATTTAGTCCACATTTAAATGCATATAACTGTCTTAGGTTTTTACCGTAGGTTTCTTAGGGATGGTTTCCCGGACACAGAAAAGCAAGCGTAATGGAGTCAAAAGGGAAGCTTAATAGAGAATTTCTAGGCTAGACACTAGGCTTAATCTATGTCCGGGAAACTGCCCCTTAGTATAAAAGCTAACGCCCCAAAATATATCCAAAGCACTGCGAGATCAACACAGCAGTAGCAAAATAAGGCTGCACAAGTATGCAATAAGCTGCATCCCAGAATCTTGGATCTATTTACACTCTTTTACAGAAAACATATGAAGGAATTCATTCATTCAATTTCCAGCCGAATTCTCTGTTATATATATATATATCACATAAAAAGCAGAAACTACGCAAATATTACATGTCTGCTGTCAGGGATGGTATGATGCCTTATCGTCAAAAACCATGTTGCCCTGATCTGATCGAATATGATTAAAACAGTCCTTTAGAATCAGAATCAGAACTATGGAATGACAATATTTTTTGGGGGGGGTCACAAATGCAAAATGGTCCTTTTGGCAGTATACATAAAAACCCTTTATAAAGCTTGACACAAGAACTTCTATCAACATCAAACCTTATTATTAATCTTTTGTGAAATTCCAGATGACATAAATGATCATGTTGGATCATGTTATTACCCAGATGGTGTCATGGTGTTGTCTAAGGGAAGTTTACCCCAATCAACCTTTATGACCACTTATAAACGTATCATCACTTTACAGGTAGCAGTTAGCCTTCTAATAAATGATTCTATCATAATTCTACCAGATATTATGGAGTGTTGATGTTGGCTTTATAAAGAGCTTATATATTTCAACACAAACATGAGTAAAGGATATCTTATTTTTCCACTTAGATATATGTCAAAAAAGTTATAGCCTTAAATAAATCCTTTTTATGTCTCTCTCATCCGACCCTTGCTTTCCCCCCTCTGTGCGTCTTCATGACAGGGAAGAAAAGCCCCTATCAGCTGTCTGTGGTCTTGACGTGAACTGATGACAGACACCGGCCCATACTGTGGAAGACGGGGGTGACGAGCATGTCTGTCAGGCTGCTCCAGACCACCTGGACAGAGGGCAGCGCCATCAGACAGCTCCGCACCGCCGGCATCAGCACCCTGCGGGGAGGAGAAAAGGAAGGACCACAACAACAGGTTCAACTGTGCATCACAAACATGCAGTACTCTTCCAATGCACATAGTGTGTAGTCGTGCATAGCGATTACACATATTTGTATTACATTACGAGAAACCTATAACCTTGAGTTTAATATCAAGTGCATGAGAAAGCCTTAACAAGTTGTGCTTGTTACAGACCGCAGAGCACCTCTTAACATGCATTCAACACACAGCCTTCTTCATCGTCTTACTTTGTCCCTTTGGGATATTCATAATCGTAAACAGTTAATGCAGACTTTCATGAATGCTTGCAGCCTGAAATATGTATTAAGGCTAGGGAGTGTGTTGTTATTAATGTGCCTTTCTCTACTGCCATTGTGTCTTGGAACACTCAGCCAAACCCCAGCCATCTATTGACCAGACACAGGGTCAACTATTTGCTACAGTTGCCATTCGACCCTCTATTGATTTCTGCCTATGTCACCAAAGCCATATTTACATTGCTTATCCGCCATAAAAGCTGTGACAGACAGTGCCGACTTCCTCTTCCTCTACACAATAACTGCGTACCAAATTGCACCATATTCTCTATATAGTGCACTAATTTTGACCAAAGCACTATGGGCATTATGGGTGCCATTTGGGATGCAGACAATGGCTTTAAGCAGAATAAATTCTGTAGAGAGACAGACATTGAGACATTGAGAAACTAGTCCAGAAACTGTAGTAAAGGTCACATGAAAGTTACTTTGTGACATGCTGACAAAACAATGCCCAAAACAATATGTAGCCTATCTATTCTAGTGGAATGTCCCACTCTCCTCTGAAAATAGGCCTACGGTGCTGCAAGACAGACTAGAATGCCAACTGTCTGGCAGGGGTTATGGGGGCATTTTTCCACTAGGACTGGAACACTGCATTCCTCCTAACTTTTTATACAGTGCCTCACTTTTGGTGTTGTTTCAGCAAGTAGCCAGCCCACTAAATGGCTCTCAGGCAGTTTGTGAATGCAAGGAGTTGCACGATATCCCTACAACTTAAAGGAAAATACCATTCAAAAACTATCTTTTGGTATTTGTTTTCATTAGTCCACTGTTGATATAGCAAAACACATCATACTATGACACTTTCTGTATTTATTTTTTGTTCTATTTCTTGAAAATTTGATTGTTGACATGCAACACATTTATTGACTGTATCATCGGTGGACTACTGAAACAAATACCAAAAGATAGTTTTGAGTGGTATTTTAGGCACCTGTGTCCACTGACACGCAAATAGTACATCATGGAAAATAGGCCTATATACCTGGATATGGAAAGGTTATGAAATAATTACCAAAATCAAGTTAAAACACTTCAAACTCATTCACAGTTTTACCCTACCTATGATGTGAACTAAATAGCTTATGTTAATGTCAATATACCAGCTTAACTGTGCAAACTGATACGCAGTATACCACCCTCTCTGTCATCAATGGGACAAAGCATTTAGGCAGCAAAACGGGCAAAGCAAACATTGGCCCTTGGCCAAGCACCGAAACAACAAGATAGCATGTGATGTTCATACCAAATATGAACACAGCTGAAGACCCCGAAGACAATACCAAGGATAAACGCCATGGGCACAGCAAGGATGGTGGTCAATATTAGGTAGAAGCCATATTTGACCAGTTCGAAGACAGCGTGACTTCCTATCCATACTTTGTCGAAGCTGCGGCTCGAACTGGGCTCTGCTATCACATCATCAAAACCAACCTGGGGAAGGAGACATCTTGTCAGGAATCATTCATTCATATACCCATCTGTCACCATATGTCCTGTATAATCACAAACAAACAATCAGATGTTTCTGAACTGTCTGATCAGGCAGTCTGGTCTCATAGGCTAGATGTAACATAGTAAATGAAAAATCTGAGACACGATATGATGTGTTACATTTTGGATGGTTAAATAAGACAGATGCTTACTTAAGGCAAAAACGAAAATTGGGTGTTTGGTTGGGGTGGATGGGTAGGTGTATAATGCAAATGTCTAGCAACACAAAGGTTACAAGTTAGAATCTCATCCTGGACAACTTTTAGCTAATTAGCAACTTTTCAACTACTTACTAATTTTTAGCTACTTTGCAACTACTTAGCATATTAGTTAAATCTTCCCCTAACCCTAACCCTAACCTTCACCCTAACCCCTAGTCTATCTAGAAATCGTAACATATCATATCACATTTTTTCAATTTTGCAAATTCGTAACATATAATATGAATTGTAATCCGTAACATATAATAAAAAAAATGGGTGACGGACATCCACAAATTAATACATACCATACGAAATGTGACATATCATACTGAAGTGGGATCTTGGAATTACGTATAGAATAATACGAAATGCTCTGAGACCAGTTTGGTTCAGGAAATGGATGGATAAGAAAACTCCAAATGAAAACTCACAGCCAATTTCTAAACTATACTCATAGGCAATACCAATAATTTGTGCAGCTATTACGCATGCACAGCCTACAATGTTGTTATTCGTTTATTACCTATGGCAAAGTAACAATGACATGATGAAAGTATCGAACTATGGCTTGATAGAGGCATATCCACATACTGTAGTTTACTTTGTGAAACCCGAAGCGAACGGTGTGCTGATACACTGATAGGGTAGCTTACCTTTAAGTGCGCGTTTATGTCATTGGGATCTCGGTTTGGAATCGCCGAATATACTTTGTCATTTTTCAACAGAATCGGTTCGATTGATCTGTTGAACTCGTCCTCGTCCACGATAATACTCGTTTCGTAATTCACCTTTTCGAGACCCATTTTCACTTGACAGTCCTGCGACGCGGTGAGCGGCGTGGAGCTGTCGTTGGTCAGAAGCTGTGAGCGCTCTTTGCATTTGGAACTGTGCCCGTGCCGAGCGCATCTGAAACGGACCCACGCCCCGCGCGGAAAGCAGCTCAATGTGGGGTAGTAGACACAACAAGCAAAAGTCATGTCGCCATGAAATTTTAAACTAGAGGACAAACATTTTTATATTTGACACTGTATTTATTTATACATTTGTCTGATTAGAATCGAATTATCTTAACTAGCCTATATTGAACTAGGCCAATCTTGCAAGATTGTAATGGACATTATTTGTTAATATCTCAATATGTATATCAACTGGACACTGACCACCCTAGAAATAAACTAATTTCCATTCAGATAAGCATGAAGTGTCTGAGTGCCAAGTCACAAAGAGCCTCAATCATCAGTCTCTATCATCCTGTTCTCATTCCTTCACTTCCTCTTGCTCTATTTGTTCTTTCCATCCACTATCACACACTCTCCAAATAAGAGTGATTTGGAGGGGAGAGGAGGAGAGGAGGATGAAACAAGGGAGACGTGCATGTGAGGCAGGGAAATATTTTAAAAATACAAACACACACAAACGGACACACATAGAGGCTATGTTTGAATGTTGTAGTGCTCCCAACCCCCACCCTGGTAGAGAAAAACCCTTTATGGCGTGATGTCTGAGGCAGAGGATTGTGTGTGTGTGTGTGTGTGTGTGTGTGTGTGTGTGTGTGTGTGTGTGTGTGTGTGTGTGTGTGTGTGTGTGTGTGTGTGTGTGTGTGTGTGTGTGTGTGTGTGTGTGTGTGTGTGTGTGTGTGTGTGTTTGTGGCAGAGAAAAAAACGTTGGGTTACACAGCAACTGAGTAGGTCTACAGAGGCTGTTTTACCTGTACAGGAAGCATAAAGAAACATTGAGTGCATTTTGTGCAAGTCATCATGATATTCTTGCAAATTCATTGCACTGATTGAGTTCAGTGACCCTTTTCTCTGCCGTTTTTGAACATACCTGGGAACAATTTTAGAATCGCTCTGTCTTCAGAATTTAACGCCAGGATATAAATACAGTGGGAAAGACATCTTGCTGTGATTATTCTCACAGTGACCCAAATGCATTTCTAATGACCACATATACCACACGTGTGTGTGCCTGCATGCATGTATTCAGGGCCGAGCCTAGCCTTTTGCGGGTCCTAAGCAACATTTTGTTGTGGGGCCCTCCCACCTCACGAGCAAAACATTTTAGTGGCCCCTCTCTAGACGGCGGACAGAAAAAATAGAAATTTTAGAGTTAATTTCCTGCAATTCTACACATTTTGAAATGGGAGGGGTAGAGAAAATGATGCAGTTTTAAAGCAAGTTTGCTCCAATTCTCCACATTTGTAATGGGGCAGAGAGAAGAATTTGCAGTTTTATAACTCCTTCCATGCAATTCTACAAATTTTGCCATGGGGCGGAGAGAAACATTTACAGTTTTACAGCTAATTTCCTGCAATTCTACACATTTTGCCATGACATATGCCATGTTAATATGACCTCTGAGTGAGAGTGAATAACAAATGAATGGGGGCCCCTGGAAATTCAACCATGATTACTACAAGTTTAGATACCTGGCTAGACAAACTTACCAATCTACAAAATGTTAGCTGACATGGCTAATAGAATGACTGTCAGTGACTGACATAACAAGAGATACACTGCTGATGCACAACCACGTTTCGAAATTGCACCTTGTATACTGTACAATTCGAACTATATAAAAATACAAATGTTTCTTTTTTTTGGCAGGGGCCACCTAGTTGCCACGGGGCCCTAAGCGATTGCTTATTAGTGATGGGGGGAAAAAATCGATACAATTACATATCGAGATATTATTATTTTTAATATATCGTATCATTTTGATAAAATCTCAATATTCCTTTTGTGCTAGTTGGCTGTATCTGCACCAAAACAGTCTTTTTTGTCACGTTCCTGACCTATTTCTGTTAGTTTGTTGTATGTGTTAGTTGGTCAGGACGTGAGGTTGGGTGGGCATTCTATGTTTTCTGTTTCTGTGTTGGTTTTGGGTTGCCTGGTATGGCTCTTAATTAGAGGCAGGTGTTTGGCGTTCCTCTAATTAAGAGTCATATTTAGGTAGGCGTTGTCACAGTGTTCATTGTGGGTGATTGTCTTCCGTGTCTGTGTCTGTACACCACGCGGGACTGTTTACGGTTTGTTCGGTTTGTGTAGCCTATGTTCCTATTCGTGCGTTTTTCTTGTTTTATGTAAGTACGTCGTCTAGGTCTGTCTTCACCGTTTGTTGTTTTTGTTAGTTTAATCAAGTTCGTGTTTCGTTAATAAAATATGTCTTTTCACTACGCTGCGCCTTGGTTCCCTCAATACTCCTCCTCTTCAGATGAAGAGGAGGAGGACTGCCGTTACATTTTTCCTTCATAGCTTGTCCTCCATCCTCTTTTTAAACAGGAAGCTCATTTGTTTTCAGCGCTTTTTTTTCTATGACTGATTAAAACTTCTTTTCACATGACTCTTATCTCTCTGCAGCAGACATGTGGTGAGCAATTTGTTTGGAACATCGAATCACAATATAATCACATCACCACCACCATATATAGTATCAAATTGCAATACATATAGAATCGTGAGAATCGCAATACATATCGTATCGCACCTAAGTACCGTGATAATATCGTATCCTGAGATCCTTGGCCATTCCCAGCCCTATTACTTATGTTGCTTATGCCTGGAACCGGCCCAGCATGTATGCATATGTGTGTGTGTGTGTGACACCGTCAACTCTTTTGTCCACCACTTTGCATTTTATTTGTTGATGAACAAGGTCAGTTCGGTGTCCTTGTCTGTAGAGTGGACGTAGTATAAACAACAGGGGCCTTTGTATATAGAAAAAGTAGGTCAGGGCTGTGTGTGTGTGTGTGCGTGCATTTGTGTGTGTGTGTGTGTGTGTGTGTGTGTGTGTGTGTGTGTGTGTGTGTGTGTGTGTGGCATTGAGGCAGAAACCCAGTCAGCAAGCATGGTGCAACAATACAAACCCACAATCCCTAGGATTAAACACACAGGGCTTTTCTGACAGCCAAGCATTCAACAAGGGAGGCCTGGCTGGCTAGTTGGCTGGGATAGGGTCGGATAGAGTTGGGTAAGGATAGAGTTAGGTAAGGATAGAGTTAGGGAGCAACAGGGGAAGTGGCTGTTAGTGATGGTGATGGTGATAGTGATGGTGGTGATGCTGGTGATGGTGGTGATGGTGGTGGTGTGGGGGGGAAAATGGTGGTGATGGTGTGGTGGTTATGGTGGTGATGGTGGTGGTGGTGGTAGTGGTGGTGGTGGTGGTGGTGATGGTAGTTATGGTGGTGATGGTGATGGTAGTGGTAGTTATGGTGTCTGGCAGACATATCAGTGTGGATGACGGATCACCACCTCAAGCTGAACCTCGGCAAAACGGAGCTGCTCTTCCTCCCGGGGAAGGACTGCCCGTTCCATGATCTCGCCATCACGGTTGACAACTCCATTGTGTCCTCCTCCCAGAGTGCTAAGAACCTTGGCGTGATCCTGGACAACACCCTGTCGTTCTCAACTAACATCAAGGCGGTGACCCGTTCCTGTAGGTTCATGCTCTACAACATTCGCAGAGTACGACCCTGCCTCACGCAGGAAGCGGCGCAGGTCCTAATCCAGGCACTTGTCATCTCCCGTCTGGATTACTGCAACTCGCTGTTGGCTGGGCTCCCTGCCTGTGCCATTAAACCCCTACAACTCATCCAGAACGCCGCAGCCCGTCTGGTGTTCAACTTTCCCAAGTTCTCTCACGTCACCCCGCTCCTCCGCTCTCTCCACTGGCTTCCAGTTGAAGCTCGCATCCGCTACAAGACCATGGTGCTTGCCTACGGAGCTGTGAGGGGAACGGCACCTCCGTACTTTCAGGCTCTGATCAGGCCCTACACCCAAACAAGGGCACTGCGTTCATCCACCTCTGGCCTGCTCGCCTCCCTACCTCTGAGGAAGTACAGTTCCCGCTCAGCCCAGTCAAAACTGTTCGCTGCTCTGGCACCCCAATGGTGGAACAAACTCCCTCACGACGCCAGGTCAGCGGAGTCAATCACCACCTTCCGGAGACACCTGAAACCCCACCTCTTTAAGGAATACCTAGGATAGGATAAAGTAATCCTTCTAACCCCCCCCCCCCCCCTTAAAAGAGTTAGATGCACTATTGTAAAGTGGTTGTTCCACTGGATATCATAAGGTGAATGCACCAATTTGTAAGTCGCTCTCGATAAGAGCGTCTGCTAAATGCCTTAAATGTAAATGTAAATGTAAATGTGGTGGTGGTGGTGATGGTAGTGGCAGTTATGGTGGTGGTGGTGGTGGTGGTGATGGTGGTGGTGGTGGTGATGGTAGTGGTAGTTATGGTGGTGGTGGTGGTGGTGATGGTAGTGGTGGTGGTGGTGATGGTAGTTATGGTGGTGATGGTGGTGGTGGTGGTGGTGGTGGTGATGGTATTGGTAGTTATGGTGGTGGTGATGGTGATGGTGGTAGTGGTGGTGGTGGTGATGGTAGTGGTAGTTATAGTGGTGGTAGTTGTGGTAGTTATGGTGGTGGCGGGGGTGGTGGTGGTGATGGTAGTGGTAGTTATGGTGTTGATGGTAGTGGTAGTCATGGTGGTGGTGGTGGTGATGGTAGTGGTAGTTATGGTGGTGGTGGTGATGGTGGTGGTGGTGATGGTAGTGGTAGTTATGGTGGTGGTGGTGATGGTAGTGGTAGTTATGGTGGTGGTGGTGGTGATGGTAGTTATGGTCGTGGTAATGGTAGTGGTGGTGGTGGTGATGGTAGTTGTGGTGGTGATGATGGTAGTGGTAGTGGTGGTGGTGGTGATGGTGATGGTAGTGGTGGTGGTGGTGATGGTAGTGGTGGTGGTGGTGATGGTAGTGGTGGTGATGGTCAGGTAGTTATGTCGGTGGTGGCGGTGGTGGTGGTGGTGATGGTAGTGGTAGTTATGGTGGTGGTGGTGGTGGGGGTGGTGATGGTAGTGGAAGTTATGGTGGTGATAGAAGTGGTAGTTATGGTGGTGGTGGTGGTGATGGTAGTTATGGTCGTGGTGGTGGTGATGGTAGTGGTGGTGGTGGTGGGGATGGTGATGGTAGTTATGGTGGTGGTGGTGTTGTTGTTGTTGGTGGTGGTGGTGGTGATGGTAGTGGTAGTTATGGTGGTGGTGGTGTTGGTGGTGATGGTAGTGGTGGTGATGGTAGTGGTGGGGGTGGTGATGGTAGTGTAAGTTATGGTGGTGGTGATGGTAGGGGTGGTGTTGGTAGTGGTAGTTATGGTGGTGGTGGTGATGGTAGTTATGGTGGTGGTGGTGGTGATGGTAGTGGTGGTGGTGGTGATGGTAGTGGTAGTTATGGTGGTGGTGGTGGTGATGGTAGTTATGTTGGTGATGATGGTGGTGGTGGTGGTAGTTATGGTGGTGATGGTAGTGGTGGTGGTGGTAGTGGTAGTTATGGTGATGTAGGTGGTGGTGGTGATGGTAGTGGTAGTTCTGGTGGTGGTGGTGGTGGTGGTGATGGTGTTGGTGGTGGTGATGGTGGTGGTAGTTATGGTGGTGAGTTTGGTGATGGTAGTGATGGTGGTGGGGATGGTAGTGGTGATGGTAGTGGTGATGGTAGTGGTAGTTATGGTGCTGGTGGTGGTGGTAGTGGTAGTGATGGGGGTGGTAGTGATAGTGATGGTGGTGGTGGTGATGGTGTTGGTGGTGACGGCAGTGGTAGTGGTGGTGGTAGTGGTGGTGGTGATGGTGGTAGTGGTGGTGGTGGTAATGGTAGTGGTGGTGATGGTGGTGGTGATGGTGGTAGGGGTTAGTGATGGTGGTCTTTTTTTTTCTCCGTACACTATCAGTATCTGTCAGTACGTTAGTAGTCCATTAAACAAAGTGGTCCCCAGGCATAATTAAGCAGGAATAGGGTATAACTATTACATACTCCATCAATGGCATGTTCATGTTCCCTTTGGTGACATAAGACACACTGTAGTATCCAGAGAACATCTAAAACACAGTACAACTGCATGTTCAAAACTGCGCCCTGCAGTTTTACTTAGTATAATGACGAATGTGTTTCAACAAGGAAGTAACTTCTAGATAGCTTCTAGTTGTCTATATGTAACAAAAGCATTTTGTTTTTAAATATTCTTAAAGTAACTGCCCAGTGAAAATTTCACTCATATTGTAAATAATTCTAGGTCATATATCATAGAAATCCGAAAACACTGGGCAGTTACTTTAACCACCAAATAGACAAACAGGGTCTAGACACAACCCAGATACACCCTGTCCTACTGGCATGGCCCCAAGCTATAAGCCTAAGTGACCTATGTACATGTATGTGGTCATTGTTTTTCTTAGACCTAAGCTGACATATTGTTCCCTTGCAATACACCTGTTAATGACATGCAGCCCCTACTGTTTTCTCACGCATATTATTCCATAGACGTGTTAGTATTCGCTGCTAATGTGAACAGCAGATGAGGTTCCACCAGCAGCATCATCGATGACCTTCCTGTGGCTTGGATGTTGCTTTTGAAGCTCATTCCCTGGAATGTTTAATGAATTCATCAAGCCACCACATTCCAGGACAGTGAAATCAAATACTTTTTAAAAATCTTTGAAATACTTTTAGAGTTAGCTTTAGTCCCAGATGAACAGGGTTTGCACATTTGTGACTTTTCCATTGGTTTGATTGCAACAGGCAAGCTCAGTCGAGCATTAGTATTTGAACCCAGATCTGCCGCAGTCCAGGACGTCCAGTGGTCCCTAAAGGGCCAGTGCCCTAATGTGGAACCGTTGGAACGGTGATGAGGGCTTCCTCTGGCTTAATGAGGAACAAATGTGTGCATGCTTGTTAGGGGACAGCGGGTCAATCAGTGCACTCACTGTGGACGTGGGGCATCTTGTTGACGGACCCCAGAGGAGAGGACTGCAACTTCTCTGATGTTTCTCAAATGGCACCTGATTCCCATTGTAGTGTACATCTTATAGAGCTTTGGTCCAAAATCCCTAGCATGATTATGGGAAATGCCTGGGGAGTGCATTTCAGGACCACTGCACTTGAACTTTGAGTGACAGTTTTTATTTGCCTGAGGTGTGTGTGTGTGTGTTTTCTTGAGTGTATGTTCAAGTACTATCATGTCTGTTTGTGTGCGTGTTTGTATGTGTTTGTGTGTGTATTTCAGGGAATGTGTATTTGTGTGTTAGTTTGATAATGTTCATGTACACTATATATACAAAAGTATGTGGACACTCCTTCAAATGAGTGGATTTGGTTATTTCAGCCATACCTGTTGGTGATAGGTGTATAAAATCTAGCACACAGCCATGCAATCTCCATAGACAAACAGTGGCAGTAGAATGGCCTTATTGAAGAGACTTTCAATGTGGCACTGTCATAGGATGCCACCTTTCCAACAAGTCAGTTTGTCAAATTTCTGCCCTGCTAGAGCTGCCACGGTCAACTGTAAATGCTGTTATTGTGAAATGTAAACGTCTAAGAGCAACAACATCTCAGATGCGAAGTGTTAGGCCACACAAGCTCACAGAACGAGATCGCCAAGTGCTGAAGAGTGTAGCATGTAAAAGTTGTCTGTCCTCGGTTGCAACACTCACTACAGAGGTCCAAACTGCCTCTGGAAGCAACGTCAGCACAAAAACTGTTAGTTGGGAGCTTCATGAAATGGGTTTCCATGGCCGAGCAGCTGGACACAAGCCTAAGTTCACCATCCACAATGCCAAGCGTCGGCTGGAGTGGTGTAAAGCACGCAGCTCCATTGGACTCTGGAGCAGTGGAAACGCGTTCTCTGGGGTGGACTCGCAAGGCTCAGACGGCATCCCTAGCAGAGGCCTCAGAACATGCGCAGACCAGCTAGCTCAGGTGAGTTTACGGACATATTCAATCTCTCCCTATCCCAGTCTGCTGTCCCCACATGCTTCAGATGGCCACCATTGTTCCTGTACCCAAGAAAGCAAAGGTAACTGAACTAAATGACTATCGCCCCGTAGCACTCACTTCTGTCATGAAGTGCTTTGAGAGACTAGTCAAGGATCATATCACCTCTACCTTACCTGTCACCCTAGACCAGGGGTGTCAAAGTCAAATGGACGGAGGGCCAAATAAAAAATTTAGCTACAAGCCGAGGGCCGGACTGTTCGAATGTTCATTGAAAATTTTTTAAATGACGCATATAGTCTAGTGAACCTAATTGAACCTACTGAAAACCTAACAAATATATTCCAATATGATCAGATAAATAAAGCAATATTTTCTTATGGCTCTGTCAGTAATCTTTAATTTTCAACAGACACAAAAGACAAATTTCCTTTATATAAAAATCCCCATAACATGAACATTAAATGAAAGAAACCGGTATTCAAGGCACCATCAGTAGCCTATATTTTCTATTTTAGCAAAAGTGGGCTAAATTTACTTCAAAGAAAAAAACAATAATAGCAATTTTCTATCATCCACTCAACTGAAATATTTTAAAAATATAATTGGATTGAAATACAATAAAATAAAGTGCAAAAATCTATTAATCAAAAACAACACTTTGTTTAAGGAGAAGTAACATGCAGTGAAAACAAATATTAAACTTTAACTTTTAAACTTGAACTGAGTAAAAACTCTAAATATGTGATTGCACAGTAATGTTCACTTGTTTGAGGTTGAGGGTGATACTTGGTGGTGTCCCATCTTTTCCACAAGTTCATCAATGTTCGGGGTAAGGCTCTGAGCTGAGGAAATCCTCAGAATTGAGTGGAGGTGTTCAGCAGTAAGTCGACTTCTGTGTGATGTTTTGTTCAGGTTCATCAAAGAAAACAGTTGTTCACACAGGTATGTGCTGCCAAACATAGACAACGTTTGAGCAGCCTGGATGCGCAGCTGGGGCATTGTGTCGGGGAGGAAACGGGCGAACTCCGCAGCACCCACTGCCGCATATTTTGCCCTCAGTGCATCATTGCATTGGAGGTCAATCAACTCCATTTGGAGGTTTGGTGGTGAGCTTTCCACGTCAACAGCAAATGGGTTACCGAGCAGTTCCAACCTGCTTTTTTGTGCTTCAAAGTCAGCAAATCGGCGTCGAAAGTCAGCGGCAAGCATACCTATTTTATCAGCCAACTGTGCGCTCGGGAACGCACTGGTAGAGAGCTTCTCTTTCATGGTCTGGCAGCTGGGAAAGTGGCTCAAATTTTCTTTCCGCATCTGCGTCTCCCACAGAGTCAGTTTGGTTTTAAATGCCTTCACTGTACTGTACATATCAGAGATGACATGATCCCGACCCTGCAGCTGCAAGTTCATTGCATTCAGATGACTCGTAATGTCACACAGAAAAGCCATTTCACACAGAAACATTTCGTCTCGGAGTTGTGTTGTGTCTTTCCCTTTGCTGTCCAAGAACAGACAAATCTCCTCACGAAGCTCGAAACATCTTTGAAGCACCTTTCCCTGGCTTAGCCATCGCACCTCTGTGTGATAAGGCAAATCACCATGCTCCGTTTCTAACTCCGTCAGAAATGCCTTGAACTGGCGGTGATTCAAACCTTTGGCTCTGATAAAGTTAACTGTGCGCGTGATGATGCTCATTACATGCTCCATTTTCAAGGCTTTACCGCACAACGCTTCCTGGTGTATGATACAATGATAAGCTGTCAGCTCACCTGTCGCGTTTTCCTCTTGCATCTTTTCCCGTATCTTCGCCACCAGTCCGCTCCTGTGTCCACACATCGCAGGTGCTCCGTCGGTTGTCAAACCCACGAGTTTTTCCCAAGGCAGCTCCATCTCATTTACACATCTTGACACCTCTTCATACAAATCATGCCCCGTAGTTGTGCCATGCATAGGACGTAAAGCCAAAAACTCCTCTGTCACGCTTAGGCTGGAGTCCACTCCGCGGATGAAAATTGACAACTGGGCAATGTCAGAAATGTCGGTGCTCTCATCCACAGCCAAGGAATATGCAATGAAATCTTTTCCCTTTTTCACAAGCTGCTCTTTTAGATTGATGGACAACTGGTCTACTCTCTCGGCAATGGTGTTTCTGCTCAGACTCACATTTAAAAAGAGTTGCCTTTTTTCTGGGCAAACTTCGTCACAAACTTTAATCATGCAGTTTTTGATGAAATCCCCCTCCGTAAATGGCCGGGCTGATTTAGCGATCTCTTCTGCCAAAATAAAACTGGCCTTGACAGCAGCCTGGCCTTGTGATTTGGCTTTTTTGAACAGAGCCTGTCGAGATTTGAGGCCTCGTTTTAATTCCTCTGCCTTTTGTAGCCTTTGTTCCATGTCCATATTCTTGTTTTTGTCCGCGTGTTTCGTTTCATAATGTCGTCTCAGATTATACTCTTTCAGTACCGCCACACTTTCTCCACACAGAAGACACACAGGTTTTCCAGCTACCTCCGTGAACATATACTCCGACTCCCACCTTGTTTGAAACCCCCGGTTCTCAGTGTCCACCTTCCGTTTTGCCATTTTTGATGGGTATCTGAAAGTTAATTTTACTGTGATGCTGACGACTGCTGTGCCAATAAATATTGAAATGAAGCAGCCTACTGCTCGGTGCGTCACCGTTGCATTGTGGGAAATGTAGTATTGGTGCGTGTGAAAGATCTGCGGGCTGCCGGCTTGCTGCGGTCTGCGGGCCGGTTCTAATAATAAATCAAGATCATCCCAGGGGCCGTAAAAAACCTTCTCGCGGGCCGGATGTGGCCCGCGGGCCTTGACTCTGACATATGTGCCCTAGACCCACTTCAATTTGCTTACCGCCCCAATAGATCCACAGACGATGCAATCGCCATCACACTGCACACTGCCCTATCCCATCTGAACAAGAGGAATGCCTATGTAAGAATGCTGTTCATTGACTACAGCTCAGCATTAAACACCATAGTACCCTCCAAGCTCATCATCAAGCTCGAGGCCCTGGGTCTGAACCCCGCCCTGTGCAACTGGGTCCTGGACTTCCTGACGGGCCACCACCAGGTGGTGAAGGTAGGAAACAACATCTCCACTCCGCTGATCCTCAACACTGGAGCCCCACAAGGGTGCGTGCTCAGCCCACTCCTGTACTCCCTGTTCACCCATGACTACTTTTCCCTGTGTGTTATTCTGAACTTTCTGCCTCCTGCACCTGACTCCGCACCCACTATGCCTAGTGTGTTACAGCTTCAAGCATTGCGCTGTTTATGACTTCAAGCCTATCAACTCCCGAGATTAGGCTGGCAATACTAAAGTACCTATTAGAACATCCAATAGTCAAAGGTATATGAAATACAAATGGTATAGAAAGAAATAGTCCTATAATAACTACAACCTACAACTTGTACCTGGGAATATTGAAGACTCATGTTAAAAGGAACCACCGGCTTTCATATGTTCTGAGCAAGGAACTTAAACGTTAGCTTTTTTACATGGCACTTTCTTCTCCAACACTTTGTTTTTGCATTATTTAACCCAAATTGAACATGGTTCATTATTTATTTCAGACTAAATAGATTTTATTGATGTATTATATTAAGTTAAAATAAGTGTTCATTCAGTATTGTTGTAATTGTCATTATTACAAATATATATATAAAAATCGGCCAATTAATTGGTATTGGATTTTTTTGGTCCTCCAATATTTGATATCGGTATCTGCGTTGAAAAATCATAATTGGTCGACCTCTAGTGGAAAGCTTCAAGTCCGATTTCAAAAATACTTTACGACGAAAGCACACCAAACGATTATGTTAGGTCTGCACTTAGTCACAGAACAACCCAGCCATTTTTCCAGCCAAAGAGAGGAGTCACAAAAAGCATAAACAGAGATAAAATTAATCACTAACCTTTGATGATCTTCATCAGATGACACTCATAGAACTTCATGTTACACAATACATGTATGTTTTGTTCGATAAAGTTCATATTTATATCCAAAAATCTTAGTTTACATTGGCACGTTATGTTCAGTGATGTTTTTCCTCCAAAACATCCGGTGATTTGCAGAGAGCCACATCAATTTACAGAAATACTCATAATAAACATTGGTAAAAGATACAAGTATTAAACATGGCACTTTAGATAAACTTCTTCGTAATGCAACCACTGTGTCAGATTTCATAAAAACTTTACGGAAAAAGCACACCATGCTATAATCTGAGTACAGCGCTCAGAGCCCAAATAAACCATAAAGATATCCGCCATGTTTTGGAGTCAACAGAGGTCAGAAATAGCATTATAAATATTCACTTACCTTTGATGATCTTCATCAGAATGCACTCCAAGGAATCCCAGTACCATAATAAATGTTTTGTTCGATATAGTCCATCATTTATGTCCAAATACCTTAATTTTGTTTGCGCGTTCAGTCCAGTAATCCACATTCATGACGCGTAGGTCAGACGAAAAGCCAAACAATTCCATTACAGTTCGTAGAAACATGTCGAACGATGTATAGAATCAATCTTTAGGATGTTTTTAACATAAATCTTCAATAATGTTCCAACCAGAGAATTCCTTTGTTTTCAGAAAACGCAAGCTAACTCTCTCACGTGAACGCGCCTGGTCAGCTAATTCTGTAATTCTGCCAGACCCATGACTCAAAGAGCCCTCATTCCCCCCTCCTTCACAGTAGAAGCATCAAACAAGGTTGGTTGACATCTAGTGGTAGTCTTAGGAAGCGCAATATGACCAATATCCCACTGTATCTTCAATAGGCAATGAGTTGAAAACCTACAAACCTCAGATTTCCCACTTCCTGGTTGAATTATTTCTCAGGTTTTTGCCTGCAATATGATTCCTGTTATACTCACAGACATCATTCAAACAGTTTTAGAAACTTCGGAGTGTTTTCTATCCAAATCTCCTGATAATATGCATATATTAGCAACTGGGCATGAGTAGCAGGCAGTTTACTCTGGGCACCTTATTCATCCAAGCTACTCAATACTGCCCCCAGCCATAAGAAGTTAACCTTAACAGCCCAGGGGTTCCGCTAGCGGAATCCCCCCACATTTAACTGAAAAGGCAGCGCGCGAAATTCCAAAAATATTTTTTTGAAATATTTAACTTTCACACATTAACAAGTCCAATACAGCAAATGAAAGATAAACATTGTAACGGCTGTCCTCCTCTTCTTCATCCGAAGAGGAGCAGGGATTGAACCAAGGCGCAGTGGAGTTTGAATACATAATGAATTTAATGACAAGACGAAAAAACACGAACTTGACTATACACTAACAAAACAAATAAACGGTGTAGAACAGATCTGAACGACGGACTCACATAACACACGAGAACGCACGAACAGGGAAAAAGCCTACACATAAATGACACTTAACAAACAAACCGAAACCAGTCCCGTGTGGCGCAACGAAATACACAAACACAGGAGACAATCACCCACAACGAACACTGTGACAACGCCTACCTAAATATGACTCTTAATTAGAGGAACGCCAAACACCTGCCTCTAATTAAGAGCCATACCAGGCAACCCAAAACCAACACAGAAACAGAAAACATAGAATGCCCACCCAACCTCACGTCCTGACCAACTAACACACATAACAACTAACATAAATAGGTCAGGAACGTGACAAACATCTTGTGAATCCAGCCAACATGTCCGATTTTTAAAATGTTTTACAGCGAAAACACCACGTATATTTATGTTAGCTCACCACCAAATACAAAAAAGCACAGACATTTCTTTCACAGCACAGGTAGCATGCACAAAACCCCCAAATAGAGATAGAATTAGTCACTAACCAAGAAACAACTTCATCAGATGACAGTCTTATAACATGTTATACAATAAATCTATGCTTTGTTCGAAAAATGTGCATTGCAGCTACAATCGCTACAATCTTCTCAACTAACATCAAGGCGGTGGCCCGTTTCTGTAGGTTCATGCTCTACAACATCCGCAGAGTACGACCCTGCCTCACACAGGAAGCGGCGCAGGTCCTAATCCAGGCACTTGTCATCTCCCGTCTGGATTACTGCAACTCGCTGTTGGCTGGGCTCCCTGCCTGTGCCATTAAACCCCTACAACTCATCCAGAACGCCGCAGCCCGTCTGGTGTTCAACCTTCCCAAGTTCTCTCACGTCACCCCGCTCCTCCGCTCTCTCCACTGGCTTCCAGTTGAAGCTCGCATCCGCTACAAGACCATGGTGCTTGCCTACGGAGCTGTGAGGGGAACGGCACCTCAGTACCTTCAGGCTCTGATCAGGCCCTACACCCAAACAAGGGCACTGCGTTCATCCACCTCTGGCCTGCTCGCCTCCCTACCACTGAGGAAGTACAGTTCCCGCTCAGCCCAGTCAAAACTGTTCGCTGCTCTGGCACCCCAATGGTGGAACAAACTCCCTCACGACGCCAGGACAGCGGAGTCAATCACCACCTTCCGGAGACACCTGAAACCCCACCTCTTCAAGGAATACCTAGGAAAGGATAAAGCAATCCTTCTGCCCCCCCCCCCCCCTTAAAAGATTTAGATGCACTATTGTAAAGTGGCTGTTCCACTGGATGTCATAAGGTGAATGCACCAATTTGTAAGTCGCTCTGGATAAGAGCGTCTGCTAAATGACTTAAATGTAAATGTAAATCACAAATAGCACCGAAGCAGCTAGAACAATTACAGAGACCAACGTGAAATACCTAAATACTCATCATAAAACATTTATGAAAAATCGATGGTGTACAGCAAATGAAAGATAAATATCTTGTGAATCCAGCCAATATTTCAGACTTTTTAAGTGTTTTACAGCGTAAACACAATATAGCATTATATTAGCTTACCACAATAGCCAAAAACACAACCCATTTATCAGCAGCAAAAGTTAGCGATCGCAAAAAAACAGCAAAAGATATATAATTTTTCACTAACCTTGACAAGCTTCATCAGATGACAGTCCTATAACATCAGGTTGTACAATACACTTATGTTTTGTTCGAAAATGTGCATATTTAGAGCCGAAATCCGTGGTTATACATTGTGAAAACGTAGCAACTTTTTCCCAGAATCTCCGGATATATTTCTGACACTCACCTATTCTGACCAAATAACTCATCATAAACTTTACTAAAAAATACATGTTGTACAGCAAATGAAAGATACACTAGTTCTTAATGCAATCACCGTGTTAGAATTCTAAAAATAACTTTAGCACGACATACAGCTTACGTTATAGCGAGACAGCGCCCAAAATCAGGGCGGAAAATAATACTAAACATTTTCGACAGAAATACGAAATAACATCATAAATGGTTCCTACTTTTGCTGAGCTTCCATCAGATTCTTGTACAAGGGGTCTTTTGTCCAGAACAATCGTTGTTTGATTTTAGAATGTCCTTTTTTCCTGTCGAATTAGCAACCAAAGCTAGCCAAGTGGCGCGAAGCTGTCCATCTCCACCAAATGCAGAGAACGGAACTCGCCAAAACTCCCGATAAACTTTCAATAATCTGATAAAACTGTATTGAAAAAACATACTTTACGATGATATTATCACATTTATCAAATAAAATCAAAGCCGGAGATATTAGCCGTCTATAACGAAAGCTTTTCAGAAGGCAATCCAGAGTTCCTTCCCGCGCCTTGCCGAACAAAGGAAATTGGGGTCATGTCATTCCAAGAGCTCTCTTTTGACCTCAGATCAAGCTATACACCCCATTTCACCTCTCACTGCCTGTTGACATCTAGTGGAAGGCGTATGAAGTGCATGTATATCCATAGATTTCAAGCAAATGAATAGGTAGGCCCTGGAACAGAGCCTCGATTTCAGATTTTTCACTTCCTAACAGGAAGTTTGCTGCAAAATGAGTTCTGTTTTACTCACAGATATAATTCAAACGGTTTTAGAAACTTGAGAGTGTTTCCTATCCAATAGTAATAATAATATGCATATTGTACGAGCAAGGATAGAGTAAGAGGCCGTTTAAATTGGGCACGATTTTTTTCCCAAAGTGAAAATAGCGCCCTCTATCCCAAATTAAACAGCTTGGGAAATTCCAGAAAATGATGCAATGGCTTTAGAAGCCGACATCATTTGTGTCAATTGGAGGTGTACCTGTGGATGTATTTCAAGGCCTACCTTCAAACTCAGTGACTCTTCGCTTGACATCATGGGAAAATCAAAAGAAGTCAGAAGAAAAGAAGTCAGCCAAGACCTTGTAGACCTCCACAAGTCTGGTTCATCCTTGGGAGCAATTTCCAAACGTCTGAAGATACAACATTCATCTGTACAAACAATAGTACGCAAGTAGAAACACCATGGGACCACACAGCCGTCATACCGCTCAGGAAGGAGACGCTGTTTCAGATGCTGGATGAAACAGGTACAAAAGTATCTATATCCACAGTAAAACGAGTCCTATATCGACATAACCTGAAAGGCCACTCAGCAAGGTAGAAGACACTGCTCCAAAAACTGCCATAAAAAAAGCCAGAATACGGTTCGCAACTGCACATGGGTACAAAGATAGTACTTTTGGGAGAAATGTCCTCTGGTCTGATGAAACAAAAATAGAAGTGTTTGGCCATGATGACCATCGTTATGTTTGGAGGAAAAAGGGGGATGCTTGCAAGCCGAAGAACACCATCCCAGCCGTGAAGCACGGGGGTGGCAGCATCATGTTGTGGGGGTGCTTTGCTGCAGGAGGGACTGGTGCACTTAACAAAATAGATGGCATCATGAGGCAAGACAATTCTGTGGATATTTTTTTATTTATTTTATTTTTTATTTAACCTTTATTTAACCAGGTAGGCAAATTGAGAACACGTTCTCATTTACAATTGCGACCTGGCCAAGATAAAGCAAAGCAGTTCGACACATACAACAACACATAGTTACACATGGAGTAAAAACAAACATATAGTCAATAATACAGTGAAAAAAAATAAGTCTATATACAATGTGAGCAAGTGAGGTGAGATAAGGGAGGTGAAGGCAAACAGATATATGTATAAATAAATAAAAATATAAAAAGGCCATGGAGGCGAAGTGAGTACAACACAGCAAGTAAAATAAAAACTAAAAAAAACACTGGAATGGTTGGTTTGCATTGGAAGAAAGTGCAAAGTAGAGACAGAAATAATGGGGTGCAAAGGAGCAAAATAAATTAATAAATAAATACAGTAGGTAAAGAGGTAGTTGTTTGGGCTAAATTGTAGATGGGTTATGTACAGGTGCAGTAATCTATGAGCTGCTCTGACAGCTGGTGCTTAAAGCTAGTGAGGGAGATAGGTGTTTCCAGTTTCAGAGATTTTTGTAGTTCGTTCCAGTCATTGGCAGCAGAGAACTGGAAGGAGAGGCGTCCAAAGGAAGAATTGGTTTTGGGGGTGACTAGAGAGATATACCTGCTGGAGCGCGTGCTACAGGTAGGTGCTGCTATGGTGACCAGCGAGCTGAGATAAGGGGGGACTTTACCTAGCAGGGTCTTGTAGATGACCTGGAACCAGTGGGTTTGGCGACGAGTATGAAGCGAGGGCCAGCCAACGAGAGTGTACAGGTCGCAGTGGTGGGTAGTATATGGGGCTTTGGTGACAAAACGGATGGCACTGTGATAGACTGCATCCAATTTATTGAGTAGGGTTTTGGAGGCTATTTTGTAAATGACATCACCGAAGTCGAGGATTGGTAGGATGGTCAGTTTTACAAGGGTATGTTTGGCAGCATGAGTAAAGGATGCTTTGTTGCGGAATAGGAAGCCAATTCTAGATTTGACTTTGGATTGGAGATGTTTGATGTGGGTCTGGAAGGAGAGTTTACAGTCTAACCAGACACCTAGGTATTTGTAGTTGTCCACATATTCTAAGTCAGAGCCGTCCAAAGTAGTGATGTTGGACAGGCGGGCAGGAGCAGGCAGCGATCGGTTGAAGAGCATGCATTTGGTTTTACTTGTATTTAAGAGCAGTTGGAGGCCACGGAAGGAGAGTTGTATGGCATTGAAGCTCGCCTGGAGGGTTGTTAACACAGTGTCAAAAGAAGGGCCAGAAGTATACAGAATAGTGTCGTCTGCGTAGAGGTGGATCAGAGAATCACCAGCAGCGAGAGCGACATCATTGATGTAAACAGAGAAGAGAGTCGGTCCAAGAATTGAACCCTGTGGCACCCCCATAGAGACTGCCAGAGGCCCGGACAACAGACCCTCCGATTTGACACACTGAACTCTATCAGAGAAGTAGTTGGTGAACCAGGCGAGGCAATCATTAGAGAAACCAAGGCTGTCGAGTCTGCCAATGAGGATGTGGTGATTGACAGAGTCAAAAGCCTTTGCCAGGTCAATGAATACGGCTGCACAGTATTGTTTCCTATCGATGGCAGTTACGATATCGTTTATGACCTTGAGCGTGGCTGAGGTGCACCCATGACCAGCTCTGAAACCAGATTGCATAGCGGAGAAGGTGTGGTGTGATTCGAAATGGTCGGTAATCTGTTTGTTGACTTGGCTTTCGAAGACCTTAGAAAGGCAGGGTAGGATAGATATAGGTCTGTAGCAGTTAGGGTCAAGGGTGTCCCCCCCTTTGAAGAGGGGGATAACCGCAGCTGCTTTCCAATCTTTGGGGATCTCAGACGACACGAAAGAGAGGTTGAAGAGGCTAGTAATAGGGGTGGCAACAATTTCAGCAGATAGTTTTAGAAAGAAAGGGTCCAGATTATCTAGCCCGGCTGATTTGTAAGGGTCCAGACTTTGCAGCTCATTAAGAACATCAGCTGACTGTATTTGGGAGAAAGAGAAATGGGGAAGGCTTGGGCGAGTAGCAGAGGGGAGGGCAGTGCTGTTGTCCGGGGTAGGGGTAGCCAGGTGGAAAGCATGGCCAGCCGTAGAAAAATGCTTATTGAAATTCTCAATTATAGTGGATTTGTCGGTGGTGACAGTGTTTCCTATCTTCAGAGCGGTTGGAAGCTGGGAGGAGGTGTTCTTATTCTCCATGGACTTTACGGTGTCCCAGAACTTTTTTGAATTTGTGTTGCAGGAAGCAAATTTCTGCTTGAAAAAGCTAGCCTTGGCTGTTCTAACTGCCTGTGTATATTGGTTTCTGGCTTCCCTGAAAAGTTGCATATCACGGGGGCTGTTCGATGCTAATGCAGAACGCCATAGGATGTTTTTCTGTTGGTTAAGGGCAGTCAGGTCAGGAGAGAACCAAGGGCTATATCTGTTCCTGGTTCTAAATTTCTTGAATGGGGCATGCTTATTCAAGATGGTGAGGAAGGCATTTTTAAAAAAAGACCAGGCATCCTCTACTGACGGGATGAGATCAATATCCTTCCAGGATACCCCGGCCAGGTCGATTAGGAAGGCCTGCTCGCTGAAGTGTTTCAGGGAGCGTTTGACAGTGATGAGTGGAGGTCGTTTGACCGCTGACCCATTACGGATGCAGGCAATGAGGCAGTGATCGCTGAGATCTTGGTTGAAAACAGCAGAGGTGTATCTGGAGGGCAAGTTTGTTAGGATGATATCTATGAGGGTACCCGTGTTTACGGAATTGGGGTGGTACCTGGTAGGTTCATTGATGATTTGTGTGAGATTGAGGGCATCAAGCTTAGATTGTAGGGTGGCTGGGGTGTTGAGCATGTTCAAATTTAGGTCGCCTAGCAGCACGAGCTCTGAAGATAGATGGGGGGCAATCAGTTCACATATAGTGTCCAGAGCACAGCTGGGGGCAGAGGGTGGTCTATAGCAGGCGGCAACGGTGAGAGACTTGTTTTTAGAGAGGTGGATTTTTAAAAGTAGAAGTTCAAATTGTTTGGGAACAGACCTGGATAGTATAACAGAACTCTGCAGGCAGTCTTTGCAGTAGATTGCAACACCGCCCCCTTTGGCCGTTCTATCTTGTCTGAAAATATTGTAATTGGGGATAAAAATGTCTGAATTTTTGGTGGTCTTTCTAAGCCAGGATTCAGACACGGCTAAAACATCCGGGTTGGTAGAGTGTGCTAAAGCAGTGAACAAAACAAACTTAGGGAGGAGGCTTCTAATGTTAACATGCATGAAGCCAAGGCTATTACGGTTACAGAAGTCATCAAAAGAGAGCGCCTGGGGAATAGGAGTGGAGCCAGGTACTGCAGGGCCTGGATTCACCTCTACATCACCAGAGGAACAGAGGAGAAGTACGATAAGGGTACGGCTAAAAGCTATGAGAATTGGTCGCCTAGAGCTACTAGAGCAGAGAGTAAAAGGAAGTTTCTGGGGGCGATAAAATAGTTTAAAGGAATAATGTACAGACAAAGGTATGGTAGGATGTGAATACAGTGGAGGTAAACCTAGGTATTGAGTGATGATGAGAGAGATCTTGTCTCTAGAAACATAATTGAAACCAGGTGATGTCATCGCATATGTGGGTGGTGGAACTGAGAGGTTGGATATGGTATAGAGAGCAGGGCTAGAATCTCTACAGTGAAATAAGCCAATAAACACTAACCAGAACAGCAATGGACAAGGCATATTTACATTAAGGAGAGGCATGCTTAATCGAGTGATCAATAAGGGTCCAGTGAGTAGAGGTTGGTTGGGGTCGTGGCGATCCAGACAGCTGGCCGGGTATATGGCTATCGGTAGCAGCATAGGATGGAGGTCTGTTTGTAGATACCTCGTGCGTTTCCGTCGGTAGGTTCCGTGTAGTGGGGTTTTGTCCAGATAGCAGCCGATAAGACAGCTAACGATTAGCGGGCCTCAGATGAGCGTTCAGGTAACGTCGGGACGGAGGTGCCGGTTGGATAAATCCCTCGGGCAGATAACGTCGGCAGTCAGTCGTGAAGGCCCGGTGGGGTTCCGTATCTGCAGCAGCAACAAAAGAAACGGGTCCGGATGGTGATGGAACTCCTCAGCTGGCTAGCTCCAGCATGATTTGAGTTTGCTCCGGGGTCGACGTAAGCCAATAGTCACACAGTATGCAGCTAGCTAGCTGCGAAATCAAGGTGCAAGTGTCCAGAGCCTGCGGTTGGAATCCGGGGAAACTGAGAGAAAAAAAGTCCCGGAATGCTCCGGTCCGAGTCGCGTTGCACAAAAGTGCCGGTAGATTATCGAGCTAAAGGAATAGCTGATGACCGCAAAACGTGGGCAGCTGAAACACCAACGCTAGCCAGCAAACCGGCTAATTTCGGGGCAGCTACAGATTAGCTTCTGGCTAGCTATCGGAGTAGCTTCTGGTTAGCTTTCAGGCTAGCTTCTGAATTAGCCCCTGGCTATCTTCCACGATGGATTTTCAGATTGAGGTAAATAATACTTATTGTAATTGGTGAAGCGGGTTGCAGGAAAGCTTTTGCAGGAAAGCTTTTGTAGTTGAGTTCTTGGATAATAAAATAAATTAAAGATATGTGAAGAAAAGGTGTAAATATATATATATACAGGACACGACACGACAATACGGAAAAAGACGTCTGAACTGCTCAGCCACCTTGGAATTGGATATATTGAAGCAACATCTCAAGACATCAGTCAGGAAGTTAAAACTTGGTCGCAAATGGGTCTTCCAAATGGAAAATGACCCCAAGAATACTTCCAAAGTTGTGGCAAAATAGCTTAAGGACAACAAAGTCAAGGTATTGGAGTGGCCATCACAAAGCCCTGACCTCAATCCTATAGAAAATTTGTGGGCAGAACTGAAAAAGCGTGTGTGAGCAAGGAGGCCTACAAACCTGACTCAGTTACATCAGCTCTGTCAGGATGAATGGGCCAAAATTCACCAAATTTATTGTGGGAAGCTTGTGGAAGACTACCCAAAACATTTGACCCAATTTAAAGGCAATTCTACCAAATACAAATTGAGTGTATGTAAACTTCTGACCCACTGGGAATGTGATGAAAGAAATAAAAGCTGAAATAAATCATTCTCTCTTCTATTATTTTGACATTTCACATTCTTAAAATAAGTGGTGATCCTAACTGACCTAAGACAGGGAATTTTTACTAGGATTAAATATCAGGAATTGTGAAAAACTGAGTTTAAAATGTATTTGGCTAAGGTGCATGTAAACCTTTGACTGAACTGAGATCATGTGACAGATCATGTAACACTTAGATTGCTCACAGGTGGACTTTTTAAAACTCATTTTGTGACTTCTGAAGATAATTGGTTGCACCAGATCTCATTTAGGGGCTTCATAGCAAAACGGGTGAATACATATGCACGCACCACTTTTCCTTTTTAATTATATATATATATTTTAAACAAGTCATTTTTTTCATTTCATTTCACCAATTTGGACTATTTGGTGTATGTCCATTACATGAAATCCAAATAAAAAATAAATGTATATTACAGGTTGTAATGTAACAAAATAGGAATAATGCCAAGGGGATCAATACTTTTGCAAGGCACTTCATGTACTGTATTCTTTACTATATATTTGTCTATGCCTCTCTGACATTGCTAGTCCATATATTTATATTTTCTTAATTACATTCCTTTACTTAGATTTATCTGTATTGGGTATATGTTGTGAAATTGTTAGATATTACTTGTTAGATATTACTGCACTGTTGGAGTTAGAAACACAAGCATTTCGCTACACCCGCAATAATATCTGCTGAACATGTGTATGTGACCAATAACATTTGATTTGATTTAATCCCGCTTCACCATCTGGTAGTCTGACGACGAATCTGGGTTTGGCGGATGCCAGGAGAGTGCTACCTGTCCGAATGCATAGTGGCAACTGTAAAGTTGGGTGGAGGAGGAATAATGGTCTGGGCTGTTTTTCATGGTTCGGGCTAGGCCCTTTATTTCCAGTGAAGGGAAATCAACGCTACAGTATACAATGACATTCTAGAAGATTCTGTTTTTCCAACTTTGTAGCAACAGTTCGGGTGAAAGCTCTTTCCTGTTTCAGCATGACAATGCCCCCGTGCACAAAGCGAGGTCCATACAGAAATGGTTTGTCGAGAACGGTGTGGAAGAACTTGACTAGCCTGCACAGATCACTGACCTCAACCCCATCGAACAACTTTGGGATGAATTAGAATGCCGACTGCGAGCCAGGCCTAATCGCCCAACACCAGTGCCCGACCTCGCTAATGCTCTTGTAGCTGAATGGAAGCAAGTCCCTGCAGTAATTTTCCAACATCTAGTGGAAAGCCTTCCCAGAAGAGTGGAGGCTGTTATAGCAGCAAAAGGGGACCAACTCCATGTTAATGCCCATGATTTTGGAATGAGATGTTTGACGAGCAGGTGTCCACATTCTTTTGGTCATGTAGTGTATGCATGTATGCATGTATGTATGTATGCATGTATGTATGTATGTATGTATGTATGTATGTATGTATGTATGTATGTATGTATGTATGTATGTATGTACGTACGTACGTACGTACGTACGTACGTACGTACGTACGTACGTACGTATGCATGTATGTATGTTTGTGGGTGGGTGGTGGTGGTTTACATAGCAGGGGTACAGCTACCAGGGTGGCCTTGCTTGTGTATGTTCATGAAATGCATGTGTAGTTATTTGAGGGTATGTTTGTGTGTGTTCACATACAGTATGTTAATTGTCTCTGCGATATTCCAGCAGTTCTCTGCATGGTGGGCAACAGAGCAGAGATGGCCTCGCAGGGTGGAAGCCCCGCTCCTAGTCTGGCACCATCGCACACCAGACAGACATTTTCTGTTCCCTCTCTAACTCTCTGGGACTGACACATTGAACATTCTTTCCAGTA
Organism: Salvelinus fontinalis; assembly: GCF_029448725.1. NCBI lineage: Eukaryota > Metazoa > Chordata > Actinopteri > Salmoniformes > Salmonidae > Salvelinus > Salvelinus fontinalis. Next base: position 13,292,775 of record NC_074673.1, on the reverse strand, counting down.
ATAATGAGTGTGGTTTTCTGGCACAGACCCTCTCTAGTTAAAATAAGGCCTTTCAATAGAGAAAACGACCTCAACCAAAGCGTAACAGGGCCTCTTTTGAATCAATGTGCCACAGAATGACGTGTAGAATAAAAAATACTGTGTGATGTTAGCATTGAAAAAAATTATGCTTTAATTTCACTCCATTTTTAAAGAAGATGTGTTTGCTGTTTATCTGAATCACACTCAATGGGGAGTGAAGCAACAGGCTAATTAGCACATTGCCTCATCATTGATATCTCTTCTGGTATTTTGTTTTTCCTGGCAGGTGAAAACATAGACTGCCTCTTCCAGAAAGTTTTAAACCTGTCGAGAGTAATATCTTCAAATCATGGAGGCTGGGGATATTACCCTTATACCTCCGCTGTTCACAGTCATAACACACCTGGGCCATGCCCGCCCGCCCAGCCATCGCCTACAGCAACATAACCTGAAAAAGGACAAACAAACAACATGTATCACTCCTTTTTCTCCTGTTCTCTGTCTCTTCCCCCACCCTTCTCTCTTTCTTTCTCCCTCCCCCCCTCTCTCTCTCTCTCTCTCTCTCTCTTTACCCCACACCCCCCTCCCCTCTCTCTCTCTCAATTCAATTCAATTCAAGGGCTTTATTGGCATGGGAAACATGTTTACATTGCCAAAGCAAGTGAAGTAGATAATCAACAAAAGTGAAATAAACAAATACAAATGAACAGTAAACATTACACACACAGAAGTTCCAAAAGAATAAAGACATTTCAAATATCATATTATGTCTATATACAGTGTTGTAATGATGTGCAAAAGTACAAAAGTACAAAAGGGAAAATAAATAAACATAAATATGGGTTGTATTTACAATGGTGTTTGTTCTTCACTGGTTGCCCTTTTCTTGTGGCAACACTCTCTCTCAGGTCTTTGGTAAGAGGTAGATGTGATGGGGAAGGAGGTATGGGAGGAGGGGGCAGGTGGTTAGAAAGAGGGGGGTGTTAATGCCTCCTAGCATGGAGACTGAACTTGACAGCCCCTCCAACCATTTTCCAAAATAGCTCCAACTGATATTGCAATGTTGGGCAACAACGCCTTAGATCGTCTCATTCTGACATCTTTATTTTTCCTTGACACCTTTTGATGATAAATCAGAGGATCACAGACAGGTTGCCTATGGGTTGTATTGGTGTATTGGTTCACGCTGTTGGTTTCTAAAACAGACAGACAATTAGGACCAGTAGGTAAACAATGAGAGGTTATCTTCATTTTTGTTGCATTGACCAATGGGTAATGTTGTTATTGGTTTCTAGAACAGACAGACACAGCTAAATAGGACCAATAGGTAAACAATTATATCCTTCTCTTTCGTCTCAGTTTATCCAAGGTCATCTGAGAGCATTGTCGGTAGCGTACAGAGTTTAGCCCATGTAACTCATTAGATGATGTCAATTCATTCCTGTTATCCTGTGTGAACAATGCAGGTGAGCAACAGATGTCAGAGAGGAGAGGAGCTGTGTTCTGTTCTCACTCCCATCTGGAAGCAGAGTTGGACTGTATAAAATATACATGTCCAAATTAAACCAGATGGAATCAGTTCCCTCTAAATAGCTTTCTAAAAAATATTAAAGAAATAAAGAAAATAGCTCTCTAAATCTTGAAAGTATAGCAGTACCCACTGTTTCTTAACCTCTCACAAATGATAAGGGCATATTGAGGTTTGTGACTAGCCCTGGTTACAAAATGGTTGCAGGTAGACTAAAACAGAACGTAACTCATGTGCCACCTACAAGTACACGGTACACCACACTTTGAAAGTGGCAAACTTCAGAGACTCTTCCGTCTCTTCTTGTAGTAGTACTTGCATCCTGTTATGGCATACCATCACACCTCATTGGCCAACACAGAACACATGCATAATGAATAACATGTGGATGCGTGCCTGTTTTTACCTGGAAAATATTACCTCACGGTGGCATGAAATACTATACACACCTGTTATGGCTTCTTCCCCCTGTGAAAAAAGTAAATACACTCAACCGTGGAGCTTAGGGGGAAAACGTAATGCTGTAAGGCTACAGGTCTTTGTTTGCCGAGGTTACAGTAGCCTACACGGCCTATTTTTAACCATGGAGTCTGGAAAGCCACCAGTGTGGCATATTTCTCATTGAGAACTAAAGTGTTGTAGAAGCAAAAGAGTGAAATAGCAACAACAATGCTTACTCTACATTCATACCTAATATTTTGGTAAGCACTTGTCATCTGAAGACATGTAGAGATTTCTAAGCACAGTTAGGACACATGAAAATGTATTTCCTTAGGCATTAATCATGCAAACACATTTATTTTTATTGTGACATGGCATCAGTGGGATTCTATCCATGGAATTAGTCCACTGCTTCACCAGGATGAAGCTAGCTTGCCATGTATTTTTATGCATACAAACCTGTTCACTTTAGTCTATTCAAACAGAACCCATTTCAAAGGAAACAACCGCTCATTATGATCAGGTGTTGCCAATTAGTGGGCTTGGCCAGCACACCTGAACACAATTAACAAGATAGAGGATAGAGCGTTTTCTTGTTGAGAATGGAATGTATATGTTTTTCAATTACATTCTTAGAATATTATCTGAATGTTACTAAATTATTCTTGTGTTTTTTTATATAAAGTTTTCTTAACGTTTTCGGATCAATTTGAGAACATTACTTTCCATAGAACCATGAGGAAACCTGTAGGAAACGTTAGGCTGAAGTACTGAAATTCCCACAGAAGAATGTTGTTTCTTAACATTCTCTGAACTATTTGAGAACATTCCCAATGTCAAACCTGTTGGAGAATGTTCCTTCCATGTTTGAACTTTTAGGAAACATTCTGTTAAAGTAATTAAATATCAAGAAAATAGTTTTTGTTAAGTTCCTTAAATGTGCTGAGAATGTTCCAAACGTAAGCATTTAACCTCCACCATTCCCAGAAAGTTGTGGGAAAGTCATATGCAAAATAACCATAGGACAACCACAATCTCACTAAGCTCTGAGAAACATATGGTACTCAGAATGTTATGTGTTAGCTGGGTAATTTCCCCCCACGTTTGGAGGGAAAGGGATATGCTCCTAAGTGATGTGTGCGAGTTCCAACCAGGTGGAAGACAACAGTGTGGTTATCTTTTTCCTTTCTTGTATAAAGTATCAGTGGTAACAGTGTAAAGGAAGGATGGATGGCGAGAGGGATGACGCATAGGAAGGTATGCACAACAGCAGTTCGGTCATGCAAAAAAACTAGCCGTTGATCATGACTCTCAGGTCCATTACATTACCCCTAAGAGTCATGGGACCAGTAGCGGTGCGTGGTTAAAATCACTGGGGAAGCCAAGGCAGGAAAAAAAGCCACATGTGTTGTGATAATTGCATTGTTTCCTCTATAACCTGTTAGTTCATATGCCTTGCGACCGTGATATATAGGCCTAAGGTTGAAACAATAAGAAGATACATTGGCAGAATGAATTCAATCACACCTTTGTTTCATCACGAAACCGGGAAGAAACCTTGTCCAGTGAAGTCCACAAAGCATATTGCATGTAACAAAGAGTTACATGAACTACAGCATGGTCAAGTAAGTTAATGTTTCCGTCATAGAACCATGGAGAGTTAACACAAGTCGCAAAGAAAACAGGAGCTGCCACCATTATTACAGCACCATTTCAAGGTCAACATTTCAACTTCAACATCAAATGACCTACGCTTCATCTAATACAGTGACTAAAAGACAGCAAAAACAATTTAGTCCAATCAATGTAAGCCTAACATGATGTGGCTGTCCATGGTTTTGATTTCTGTGTGTGTGCGTGCGTGTGTTCGTGCAAGTAGAAAAAACATGTTGACTCACCCTAACGTTACTTGTAGAGAAACTTCAATGCCATCCTCCTCTCTTTCATGTTGGCGAAACAGTCTCTCACTCTGTAATACAGTACACCCTTTTTTTGTTGTCCTAGCCTACCTGGCTAAAAAACTTGTTCGCTAGCCCATCTTCCTTTCATGGGCAACGTTAGCTAATTATTAGCCTTCTACATCTAACAGTAGCTACATATGAAACTTCCATCCTCTTAGGCCAGGGACACAATATATGAATTTATAGTTGGATCAGAATCACCATTATTATCATTGGCCAGTACAGAGTTTTAAGTAAAACTCTAGTTAAAATGTGCAAATCCCTATCTCCATCAATGGCTAATTTAGGAAAGGGACAATTTTAGCTAGCTAACTAGCCACCGGAGGACAACAACACAACGAGATGCTCACTGGCTTCCATTGAATTCAATGTTACGGGCTGCAACAATGTCATACTCTTTTTGACCAGACATCATCAGATAGATGCCCTACACATAAAGAGACAGAGGGGCAATGTTTCTCTCTCTCCATTGCTTTATCCAGGGAGATACATTCAGCCTCTTGTGAATTAAGGGAAAATTATGAAACACAGAGACGAAAGACTAGTTTTATTGACCCCTCCCTCTCCAGGTCAGAGTGGCTATCATCATCAGCCAATGAGGAAGCAAAGTTTGGCTGGGGAACAAGTTTTGACTGTGTTTTAGGAAGATTTATTGTCAGGTGGGTTAATGCGTAATTAGACAGTTCAGTGACGCCTAGAGGCCGGTGACGTAGACCACTGGTGCATGGAATGAGCCGCAGTACCTGGGGAATCCGTGACACTCAGCTTGGAGAGAAGAAGCCTTGTGAGGTGTTGGCCTGCCACATGCATGAACCATTATTGGTCGGTCACATGAATGATAGCAATTGGTCACATGAATGATAGCAATTGGTCACATGAATGATAGCAAACAAATAATGAATAAGCTAAATCATGCAAATATTACTGTCTGTGTAAGTATATAAGAGAACTAACGGGACTGCCCTGTTGGAGCTCCTAATCGACATGTGTACATGGTGCATGGAGTTGGTTGGAACCTCTCCAGTTAACTGTTAATAAACAATGATTCATTTAACTTTGACTTCGTGTCCCACTGTGTAAGAATTTCCTTGACAACGTCAATCCAGAGCATCCCAAACATGCTCAATGGGTGACATGTCTGGTGAGTATGCAGGCCATGGAAGAACTGGGACATTTTCAGCTTCCAGGAATTGTGTACAGATCCTTGCGACATGGGGCCGTGCATTATCATGCTGAGGTGATGGCGGTGGATGAATGGCACAACAATGGGCCTCAGGAACTCGTCTCAGTGCATTCAAATTGCCATCAATAAAATGCAATTGTGTTTGTTGTCCATAGCTTATGCCTGCCATACCATAACTCTACCGCCACCATGGGGCACTTTGTTTACAACGTTGACATCAGCAAACCGCTCACCCACACAACGCCATACACGTGGTTTGTGGTTGTGAGGCCAGATGGACGTAATGCCACATTTTTTAAAACAATGTTGGAGGCGGCTTATGGTATAGAAATTAGCATTACATTCTGTGGCAACAGCCCTGGTTGATATTCCTGCAGTCATCATGCCAATTGCACGCTCCCTCAAAACTTCAGACATCTGTGGCATTGTGTTGTGTGACAACTGCACATTTCAGAGTGGTCTTTCATTGTCCCCAGCACAAGGTGCACCTGTGTAATGATCATGCTGTTTAATCAGCTTCTTGCTATGCCACACCTGTCACGTAGATGGATTATCTTGTCAAATGAGAAATGCTCACTAACAGAGATGCAAAAACAAATTGTGAACATTTCTGGGATTTCATTTCAGCTCATGAAACGTGGGACCAACACTTTACATGTTGCGTTTATATTGTTGTTCAGTGTGTAATAAACCTCTGGTTATGGACACATTCACCTTGTCCTTGCCAGACAGTCTGTAACGACTCAGAACCAAAACCAATCAACATTAAGTAATAGCGGGTGAGGTCATGCACAGGCAACCGCTCACACAAGCTCCAGCTAGCCGTTTTTACATGGTCCCTCATTTCGCCAGATTTAGCGTCGAACAGTATTTACATTAACATTAAGACGCGTCTCTTGCGGTACAGTTTGGGAAGCATAAGGACCTTCTCTTTCATATCAGCGAGAAATAATTGTCAAAAACAAAAGAGCCTATTGTGCCTTCCAATACATTATCGTCATTTCCGGTCACAACTTGTAGACTTGCTTACGTGCTGCTGTACGGTTTGTTGCTAACGTTTCTTTGCTACCTGCCAACTTTACGGTTTTTACCGTTACCGTATTTTTCCCTCAATCTACTTTTTTCATTCAACTTTTTCACCCCGGACGCTTTATCTGGACATGGTTCTGCACGACCTCCACCAGCAGAAGCTAAGTAGTAACATTAACATTATGCCTTCTAATTGCAGTCGCTGTACTCATAATATACAGGAGAACGATCGCCTTATGGCGAGGATAGCCGTGCTGCAAGCCCAGCTTCAGACGCAATCCATAGGATGTAATGATCACAATATAATAGCCATATCTAGGAAAACCAAAGTTCCAAAGGCTGGGCCTAATATAGTGTATAAGAGGTCATACAATAACTTTTGTTGTGATTCCTATGTTGATGATGTAAAAAATATTTGCTGGTCTGCGGTGTGTAATGAGATGCAACCAGACGCTGCAGTTGACGCATTTATGAAACTATTTATTCCAGTTACTAATAAGCACGCACCCATTAAGAAAATGACTGTAAAAACTGTTAAATCCCCTTGGATTGATGAGGAATTGAAAAATTGTATGGTTGAGAGGGATGGGGCAGAAGGTATGGCAATTAAGTCTGGCAGCCCAACTGATTGGCAAACGTACTGCAAATTAAGAAATCTTGTGACTAAACGAAATAAAAATAAAAATAAACAATACAATGCAACAAAGATAAAATATATGAAGAAAGGTGCCCCAAAGTAAAAAGCTTTAAGGGCACCTTAAATTACATTTTTGGGAAAAAAGCCAACTCGGCTCCTTCATTCATTGAATCAGATGGCTCATTCATCACAAAGCCCACTGATATTGCAAACAACATTAATTACTTTTTCATTGGCAAGATAAGCAAACTTAGGGATGACATGCAAGCAACATACATTGACACTACACATCCAAGTATATCGGACCAAATTATGAAAGACAAGAATTGTACTTTTGAATTCCGTAAAGTCAGTGTGGAAGAGGTTAATTTTGTTGTTGTTGTCTATCAACAATGACAAGCCACCGGGGCCACTGGGGTCTGACAATCTGGATGGAAAATTACTGAGGATAATAGCAGACGAAATTGCCACTCCTGTTTGCCACATCTTCAATTTAAGCCTACTGGAGAGCGTGTGCCCTCAGAACTGGAGGGAAGCTAAAGTCATTCTGCTACCCAAGTCATTCTGCTACCCAAGAATAGTAAAGCCAATAAACACAATTCAAACACGGTTACTGATTGTAACAATACAGTACAAAATATAGCTTTTCTATAAATCTTCACATATTGAACACAAGCACTATTTCTATATAGTGAAGATAAAAAACTAAGTAAACAGAAGGCACAGTATGTGTGGATGGTGTGGTGTGTGTTTATTTTTATTTGTTATGTTTGGAAAGTTGAGTGAGTGAGTAATGAAATAGTTGCATATCCCAGAGCCAGTGTATTGCTGTGGGCCGGGTATGAGAGGGCTTTCAATGTTGTTCAGATGATGGATATACTTTTATAATGAATTACACGTCTTATTTATTTATTGTCCTATCATGGGGAACTACATTTTTAAAATAAATTATATCTAATTATTTATTATCCTATTTTAATGGTACGGTCCATGGCCCTATACCCTAGACACCCACATGAATGGCCCAGATACTAAGGAGAAGTCCCTAACTGTTTTATGTGCATGCTGTATGCGGTCTGTATGCAGCCAAAATGAGGTCAGGGACCAAGAGCAGCACTGCCCCCTCAAGATTCTGAGCCTGCTTGGCAGGTTTGTCCTGCAAAGCCAAAGCCCCCTAAAGGGAGAGCATAATAAACAAGGAAATTCTCAAAGCTGCTAATGAGAACCTTGATGACCTTGTACCTAGCCGGTGGGGATTCCGGTGGGGTGCCCCCACCCAGGCAGTGGCAGTGCTGGCAACACTAGCTGCAGTAACCCATGGGGAGGGGGTCACACTCGGACATTCAGAGAGGGGGTATATTATTGTGGCCCTGGTGGCACGAAACCAATCGGACTGCATGGAGATGCTTGGGAACATGGTCAAAATGGATGACCGTATTGTGGGTGTTTCAGGAAGAAGGTGTACATTTGACCTCCATCATCTAGGATGTGACAATGGTAAATAAATCTCTACATTTATGCTCATTTTTTGCGCGGTCTTGCAGGCCTTCTCATGCAGCTGCAACTGCAAGTACATTTGTAAATCATGACCCATCTTGAGTTGGGCTCTGGGATGGTGCAATTGTTGAGAGGGTGGGCTTATGGTTGTGTGGGGGTAAGGGCTGTGTGTGGGTGTATGTGTGTATGTGTGTATCCCACAACTGTTGCGAAGGAAGAAGTAAAAGATGTTAGGGACTGTAGAGGATGATTCACAGCAATATGTAATAAAAATCGAGGTGAGGGCGATGAAAATGCATTTGGCAATGGATCTGCTTCGGTTCGGTGGATGGTGCTGTGTGCACTTTTCGAAGGATGGATCCCAGTCGGTCCGGGGCTGTGCGATGCGGGGGGTCGGGGGTGGTCTGCCGGGCATTGGGATGACAACCCAACTCGAGATGGGGGCTTTTGGCGGGTGGAATAGTGGGGACCAATTGGAGGTTTGCTTAGTGGAGATGCAAATGTCATGGTACAACTATATAGACACTCAATCATTATGTTACTTTTTAATAGGACGTTTACAAACATATATTTTGATAAAAATAATTGAAAGGTGTGTCTCATTATGGTAAGTGGTGAAATAAGTATAGCCAGTTACAATTGTAATGGCTTAGCAGATAATAAGAAAAGACGATCAGTATTTACCTGGCTAAAAGAGAAGGATTATAATATCTACTGTTTACAGGAAACCCATTCAACAGTTTTAGATGAAGTTTTGTGGAAAAAGAACTGGGGGGGCAAAATATATTTCTCCCATGGGCAAAGAAATTCAAAAGGGGTGATGGTTTTAATTAATAATAACTTTGATCCAAATGTGCAACTTGTCCAAACAGATCCTCAAGGTAGATGGATTATTTTAAATATGTCATTGGACAATAAACATATATGGCTTATTAACCTATACGGTCCGAATAATGATGATCCAAGCTTCTTTGACAATATATATAAGAATGTATCAACTCTACAAGCAACACTAGACTCTATTATTATAGTGGGAGATTTTAATACGGTCTGAAAATACCTCTATGGACCGGAAAGGAAATCACACTACAAACTATCACCCTCAGGCACTTAAGGAAATCAGGAATGTCATGGATATATTGGAATTAGTGGATATATGGAGACTTAAATACCCTGACCTAGTGAGATATACATGGCGGAGGCTTAATCAAGCTAGTCGCCTTGACTACTTTCTTATATCATTCTCTCTGGCACCAAAAGTTAAAAAGTGTTTGATAGGGGACAGAATGCGGTCGGACCATCACATAATTGGCATATATATTACTCTTACAGAATTTCCACGTGGGCGAGGATATTGGAAATTTAATCAAAGCCTACTAGATGATAAATTGTTTAGAACTAGGACAGAAGAATTTATAACTGACTTTTTTAGACATAACATAGGTACAGCAGATCCCCATATTGTATGGGACACTTTTAAGTGTGCCTTTAGAGGCCATGCAATTCTGTACTCATCTATAAAACAAAAGCAATTTCGATCAAAAGAGTCCATATTAACAAAGTAAATTGAAGGACTAACAGTACAGTTAGATAACAATAAAAACGGTACCATAGAGGCACAGAATAAGTTGGAGGAAAAACAAAAAGAAATGGAGGAACTTATTCAAGAAAGATCCAGTTTAATATATTACAAAAATAAAGCGAACTGGATGGAATATGGGGAAAAATGCACCAAATTCTTTTTCAATCTTCAATATAGAAATGCTACCAAAAAAAACGTATTAAAACTTGTTACAAATGATGGAGTCACGCATGATTCACCAAATGATATTTTGAAAGAGGAAGTAAAGTACTTTAAGAATATATTTTCATTTCAGGCTCCTCCATCTCCACTAACTGAAACTAATTGTATGGATTTTTTCCCTAATAATAATGTAAAATTAACATCTGTACAGAAAGACTCATGTGAAGGCCTAATTACAGAGGAGGAACTACTTGATGCAATTGGGGCCTTTAAGGATGGGAAAACTCCAGGACTGGATGGCATACCAGTGGAAGTATACAATTTTTTTTTTGATATACTCAAAGGACCATTATTAGCTTGTTTTAATCACTCCTATATAAATGAGAGATTATCAGACACGCAGCAAGAAGGTGTGATATCATTATTACTGAAACAGGACCCAAGTGGTATATATAAAGATCCAGTCCATTTAAAAAATTGGAGACCTCTTACACTTCAGTGTTGTGATGCAAAAATCCTAGCAAAATGCTTGGCGCATAGAATAAAAAAAGTTTTGTCAGATATTATTCATCCTAATCAGACAGGTTTTTTACATGGACGATACATTGGAGATAATATAAGGCAAGTACTGGAAACAATAGAACACTATGAAATATCGGGGACACCAGGCCTGGTTTTCATAGCTGATTTTGAAAAGGCTTTTGATAAAGTACGACTGGAGTTTATATATAAATGCCTAGAATATTTCAATTTTGGGGAATCTCTTATAAAATGGGTAAAAATTATGTATAGTAACCCTAGGTGTAAAATAGTAAATAATGGCTACATCTCAGAAAGTTTTAAACTATCTAGAGGAGTAAAACAAGGTTGTCCACTATCGGCATATCTATTTATTATTGCCATCGAAATGTTAGCTGTTAAAATTAGATCAAACATTAATATTAAGGGATTAGAAATCCAGGGCCTAAAAACGAAGGTGTCATTGTACGCTGATGATTCATGTTTTCTTTTAAAACCACAACTAGAATCTCTCCACGGCCTCTTAGAGGATCTAGATTCATTTGCTATCCTCTCTGGATTAAAACCAAATTATGATAAATGTACCATATTACGTATTGGATCACTAAAAAATACACATTTTACATTGCCATGTAGTTTACCAATTAAATGGTCTGACGGTGATGTGGACATACTCGGTATACAAATCCCAAAAGAAAGAAATGATCTCACTCCAATAAATTTTTACAGAAAGTTAGCAAAAATAGATAAGATCTTGCTACCATGGAAAGGAAAATACCTGTCTATTTGTGGAAAATCACCCTTATTAACTCTTTAATCATATCACAGTTTACCTATTTGCTTATGGTTTTGCCTACACCTAGTGACCTGCTTTTTAAATTATATGAACAAAAAATATTCAATTTTATTTGGAACGGCAAGCCAGATAAAATTAAAAGGGCCTATTTATATAACGAATATGAATTCGGAGGGCAGAAATTATTAAATATTAAAGCATTAGACCTCTCACTAAAGGCATCAGTCATACAAAAGTTATACTTAAATCCAAACTGGTTCTCTAGTAGATTGGTACGAATGTCTCATCCTATGTTCAAGAAGGGCCTTTTTCCCTTTATTCAGATTACACCTGCTCACTTTCGGTTGCTTGAAAAGGAAATAATTTCCAAAATATCTTTATTTTTTAAACAAGCCTTAGAAAGTTGGTTGCAATTTCAGTTTAATCCACCTGAAAGGACGGAACAGATAGTACAACAAATCTTGTGGTTAAATTCAAATATAGTAATTGATAAAAAAACTGTATTTATCGAAGAAATGTTTAAAAAAGGTACAATTTTTGTGAATGATATCATAAATAGGACTGGTGGAGTAATGTCACACATGCAGCTAACACAGACATATGGAAATGTCTGCTCTACCCAAAATTACAACCAATTAATTGCAGCATTACCACAAAAATGGAAGAGGCAGGTGGAAGGGGATAAAAGTAAGGAACTTGTATGTTGGCCTTATATTAAAGAACATAAATGGTTAAAGAAAAGTGTGATAAATAAAAACATATACCAATTTAATTTAAGGACCAAAAAACTTACAGCTGTGCCATATAAATTGCAAAATAGTTGGGAAGAGATTTTCGATGTACCCATTCCATGGCACATGGTTTATGAATTGATACGCAAAACAACGCCGGATTCAAAACTTCGAATTTTTCAATTTAAATTATTGTACAAAATTCTTGCAACTAATAGAATGTTATATATATGGGGGATACAATCTTCTCAGCTCTGTAGATTCTACTGTGAGGAGGCAGAGTCATTAGACCATTTATTTTGGTATTGTCCGCATGTAGCTCGTTTTTGGTCACAGGTCCAGGAATGGTTGAAGAATTGCAACATTTGCGTAGAACTAACGCTACAGATAGCAATACTGGGGGATTTGAAAAGCCATAGTCAATCAATCAATAATATAATAATTATTTTAGCAAAAATGTTTATTTTTAATTTACAATCCGTGGAAGCTATGAGAATAGGAAGATTCAAATCTTTTGTGAAGCATCACAGCACAGTTGAAAAATATATGGCAAATAAAAATCCGAAATGGATGATGTTGGAAGATAGATGGGAAAGGTTGAGTGGAGCTGAAGGGTGGGACTAATAACAAGATAAACAATGTAGGGCATACGGGATCTGTGAAATGTGTATAGGTGCGGAGCTATTGTGAAATAGCACAGTTACAAGTGGAAATCAAACTGGATGGACAACAGAAATAGAGGAAGGACTAAGAACAAACAAGAGAGAACTATTATAAAGTAGACTGTGTCTGTAAAATGTGTATAAGATGTATAAATTGAAGGTAAAAACAGAAATGTTTATCAGTTTACTCCAATTGGGGGATCGGTGGTAGGGTTTGCAGGGAATAATAACAAAGGTATACTCTTTAAAAAAAGTATGTATGTCTATGTAGGTATGTGTATGTATATATGTGTATATGTATGCATACGTGAATGGATATATATATTTACCAAAACAAATATGGGGGATTGGAAATGATGCAGACAATTACATTGGAAGCAACATTCTTTCCGCAATATTAAGCTGATCCACCACCCAAAAAAAAAAGAAAAAAAAAAAGAAAAAAAAAATAAGAATAGTAAAGCCCCCTTTACTGGCTCAAATAGCCGACCAATCATTCTGTTACCAACCATTAGTAAACTTCTGGAAAAAATTGTGTTTGAACAGATACAATGCTATTACACAGTAAACAAATTGACAACAGAATTTCAGCATGCTTATAGGGTAGGACACTCAACAAGCACAGCACGCACACAAATGACTGATGATTGGCTGAGAGAAATTGATGATAGAATTATTGGGGGGGCTGTTTTGTTAGACTTCAGTGCAGCTTTTGACATTATTGATCATAGTCTGCTGCTGGAAAAACGTATGTGTTATGGCTTTACACCCACTGCTATAATGTGGATAAAGAGTTATTTGTCAAACAGAACACAGAGGGTGTTCTTTAATGGAAGCCTCTCAAATATAATTCAGTTAGAAACAGGAATTCCCCAGGGTAGCTGTTTAGGGCCCTTGCTTTTTTCAATTTTTACTAACGACATGCCACTGACTTTGAGTAAAGCCAGAGTGTCTATGTATGCGGATGACTCAACACTATAAATGTCAGCTACTACAGCGACTGAAATGACTGCAACACTCAACAAAGAGCTGCTGTTACGTTCAGAGTGGGTGGCAAGGAATAAGTTATCCCTAAATATTTCTAAAACTAAAATAATTGTATTTGGAACAAAACACTCACTAAACCCTAAAGTAAATATTGTAATAAATAATGTGGAAATATAGCAAGTTGAGATGAATAAACTGCTTGGAGTAACCCTAGATTGTAAACTGTCATGGTTAAAACATATTGAGTAGCTAAGATGGGGAGAAGTCTGTCTATAATAAAGCGATGCTCTGTCTTCTTAACAACACTATTAACAAGGCAGGTCCTACAGGCCCTAGTTTTGTCGCACCTTGACTAATGTTCAGTCGCGTGGTCAGGTGCCACTCAAAAGGACTTAGGAAAATTGCAATTGGCTCAGAACAGGGCAGCACGGCTGGCCTTTGGATGTACACAGAGAGCTAATATTAATAATATGCATGTCAATCTCTCCTGGCTGAAAGTGGAGGAGAGATTGACTTCATCACTACTTTTATTTATGTGAGGTATTGTCATGTTGAATGCACCGAGCTGTCTGTCTAAACTATCAGCACACAGCTCAGACACCCATGCATACCCCACAAGACATCAGTCCCCAGAAGTCCTCCAGTCCCCAGAACAGTCTATGGGACGCACACAGTACTACATAGAGCCATGACTACATGGAACTCTATTGCACATCAAGTAACTAACGCAAGCAGTAAAATTACATTTAAAAAACAGATTAGAAAACACCTTATCGAACAGAGGGGACTGTGAAGCAACACAAACATTGGCACAGACACACACACACACACACACACACACACACACACACACACACACACACACACACACACACACACACACACACACACACACACACACACACACACACACACACACACACACACACACACACACACACACACACACACACACACACACAATACATACATATGGATTTATACATTTGTGGTAGTTGTGGAGTAGGGGCCTGAGAGCACACAGTGTGTTGTGAAATCTGTGAATGTATTGTAATGTTTTTAAAATTGTATAAACTGCCTTAATTTTGCTGGACCCCAGGAAGAGTAGCTGCTGCTTTGGAAGCAGCTAATGGGGATCCATAATAAATACAAATACAAATAGTTAGGCGAGAGTAATTTAAGTATAGGAAAGGATGAAGCAGCGTATGTGCCACCAACAAGTACAGATAGTAGTATAAATCCCCTCGCACAGTCCCCGCAACCGGACAATTTTCTCATGGCTTCTGGAACAAAATGCTGTAGGAATGCTCAACCGGTGTCGCTCATTCAGCCAACAGAAACTTTCAACCGGTATTCCACATTAAGCAACGAGTCGGAGTCAGAGTCTGAGTCTTCTCTGGTCTCGCCTCCACCCGTTCCGGGGTCTGAGACGCTGAAGCCTCCCACCATTAGCTCTGACAAATTGAAAACCCTAGTCATTGGCGACTCCATTACCCGTAGTATTAGACTTAAATATAATCATCCAGCGATGTTTTACCAGGGGGCAGGGCTACATACGTTAAGGCTAATCTGAAGATGGTGCTGGCTAAGGCTAAAACTGGCAAGTGTAGAGAGTATAGGGATATTGTTATCCACGTCGGCACCAACGATGTTAGGATGAAACAGTCAGAGGTCACCAAGCGCAACATAGCTTCAGCGTGTAAATCAGCTAGAAAGATGTGTCGGCATCGAGTAATTGTCTCTGGCCCCCTCCCAGTTAGGGGGAGTGATGAGCTCTACAGTAGAGTCTCACAACTCAATCGCTGGTTGAAAACTGTTTTCTGCTCCTCCCAAAAGATAGAATTTGTAGATAATAGGCCCTCTTTCTGGGACTCACTCACAAACAGGACCAAGCCTGGCCTGCTGAGGAGTGACGGAAGCTGGAGGGGTGCTCTCATCTTATCTATGAACATAGACAGGGCTCTAACTCCTCTAGCTCCGCAATGAGATAGGGTGCAGGCCAGGCAGCAGGCTGTTAGCCATCCTGCCAGCTTAGTGGAGTCTGCCACTAGCATAGTCAGTGTAGTCAGCTGAGCTATCCCGTGTCTGTACCTCACTCTAGGCTGGGCAAACTAAACATGGCGGTGTTCACCTTAGCAATCTCACTGGAATAAAGACCTCCTCCATTCCTGTCATTATTGAAAGAGATTGTGATATCTCACATCTCAAAATAGGGCTACTTAAAGTTAGATCCCTCACTTCCAAGGCCGTTATAGTCAATGAACTAATCACTGATCATAATCATGATGTGATTGGCCTGACTGAAACATGGCTTAAGCCTGATGAATTTCCGGAGGTGTTGCTAACATTTATGATAGCTAGTTTCAATTTACAAAAATAAATGACTGCGTTTTCATCTTTTGAGCTTGTAGTCATAAAATCTGTGCAGCCTACTCAATCACTTTTTATAGCTACTGTTTACAGGCCTCCTGGGCCGTATACAGCGTTCCTCACTGAGTTCCCTGAAACTCCTATCAGACCTTGTAGTCATGGCAGATAATATTCACATTTCGGTGATTTTAATATTCACATGGAAAAGTCCACAGACCCACTCCAAAAGGCTTTCGGAGCCATTATCGACTCAGTGGGTTTTGTCCAACATGTCTCCGGACCTACTCACTGCCACAGTCATACTCTGGACCTAGTTTTGTCCCATGGAATAAATGTTGTGGATCTTAATGTTTTTCCTCATAATCCTGGACTATCGGACCACCACATTATTACGTTTGCAATCACAACAAATAATCTGCTCAGACCCCAACCAAGGAGCATCAAAAGCCGTGCTATAAATTCTCGGACAACCCAAAGATTCCTAGATGCCCTTCCAGACTTCCTCCACCTACCCAAGGAGGTACAAAAATCGGTTTACCACCTAACTGAGGAACTACATTTTACCTTGTGTAATACCATAGATGCAGTCGCACCCCTATAAACCAAAAACATTTGTCATAAGAAACTAGCTGGTATACAGAAAATACCCAAGCCCTGAAGCAAGCTTCCAGAAAATTGGAACAAAAATGGCGCAACACCAAACTGGAAGTTTTCCGACTAAGTTGGAAAGACAGTACCATGCTGTATCGAAGAGCCCTCACTGGTGCCCGATCATCCTATTTTTCCAACTCAATTGATGAAACTACGAACAATCCAGAATGTATGTTTGATACTGTCGCAAAGCTAACTAAAAAGCAGCATTCCCCAAGAAAGGATGGCTTTCACTTCAGCAGTGATAAATTCATTAACTTCTTTTACGAAAAGATAATGATCATTAGAAAGCAAATTACGGACTCCTCTTTAAATCTGCGTATTTCTCCAAAGCTCAGTTGTCCTGAGTTGTATAGATCTTTGCAAAACTTCTACAGTAAGTGTATATCTTTTTTTATTATTATCCTTTCTCGCTGATGAAACATGATTGACATTTCTAAACGTTAAAACACAGCGTTGGGATTGTAGTTCACACGAGGTAGTCATGGGCGAAGCTAGTGGCTGAAAACTGTAAGGAGAAGGCAGAATGCACTAGCCCAGGCCCTTGAGGACTGGAATTGCCCACACCTGTGACTAGCTGGTGATTTCTTTCCTACCCTAGAGATACTCTCTGGGTTGAAGAGTTGCCACCCAGAAATAGTTTCCATTCCGCCGGGTGAGAATTTGGAACAAGTGCCTTAGGTAAGTGTTTACATGACTGTCATCTATTGCAGCCTCCTTCAGCCGTTGTCAAAAAGATAACGCAACACATTTACATTCCAAGTCTCCCAAACCTTATGCTATTGAGAAATTGTCCCACAACCAGACCAATGTAGATGCATAATGTAAAACAGGCCACATGTACCACAGACATTTTCATTGCTTAACCAAACATACTAATGTCCCCCTTTATGTTAACTTTACTGCCAATTTTGCAATATGCACATCTAAAATGTATCCGGAGATGAAGGCATTCATTTTACGTGCCCCCAACCTTGGTTTTTTTCTCGTTTATTTGCGTTGTTTGTAACTTATTTATTTTTACTTATTTTGTACATAATGTTGCCATCCCCGTCTCTTATGACTGAAAATAACTTCTGGACATCAGGACTGTGATTACTCACCACGGACTGGCAGAATCCTATTTTCCAATAACGAGTCTGACGAGCCTGACGCGAACGATATGCTGCTTTCTCTTTCTCAAATTCTCTCATCTGAGAATTCGTAGGCGATCGAAAAAAACCTACATCCTTCCATTCTGCTAGCAAACGTGCAATCTTTGGACAATAAAATAGATGACCTACGTGGAAGATTTAACTACCGACAGGACATTCAAAACTGTAATACAGTATCTTATGTTTCACGGAGTCGTGGCTGAACGAAGACACTATCAACATAGAGCTGGCGGATCATACGCTGCACTGGCAGGAAAGAACAGCAGCGTCTGGTAAGACAAGGGGCGGCGGACTATGTATTTTTGTAAATAACAGCTGGTGCATGATATCTAAGGAAGTCTCGAGCTATTGCTCACCTGAGGTAGAGTATCTCACAATAAGCTAGAGAGTTTATCTGTATTTTTCGAAGCTGTTTACATACCACCACAGTCACGGGCTGGCACTAAGACAGCATTGAATGAGCTATATTCCGCCATAAGGAAACAAGAAAATGCTCACCCAGAGGCGGTGCTCCTAGTAGCCGGGGACTTTAATGCAGGGAAACATACATCCGTGTGATCAAACTTCTATCAGCATGTTAAATGTGCAAACAGAGGGAAAAATCTCTGGACCACCTTTACTCCACACACAGAGACGAATACAAAGCTCTCCCTCGCCCTCCATTTGGCAAATCTGACCATAATTCTATCCTCCTGATTCATGTTTTCAAGCAAAAATTAAAGCGGGAAGCACCAGTGACTAGATCAATAACAAAGTGTTCAGATGAAGCAGATGCTAAGCTACAGGGTTGTTTTGCTAGCACAGATTGGAATATGTTCCGGGATTCCTTCGATGGCATTGAGGAGTACATCACATCAGTCATTGGCTTCATCAATAAGTGCATCGATGATGTCATCCCCACAGTGACCGTACGTACCTACCACAACCAGAAGCCATGGATTACAGGCAACATCCGCACTGAGCTAAAGGCTAGAGCTGCCGCTTTCAAGGAGCGGGACTCTAACCCGGAAACTTATAAGAAATCCTGCTATGCCCTCCAACGAACCATCAAACAGGCAAAGCATCAATACAGGACTAAGATCGAATCGTACTACACCGGCTCTGACACTCGTTGGATGTGGCAGGGCTTGCAAACCATTACAGACTACCAAGGGAAGCACAGCCGAGAGCTGCCCAGTGACACGAGCCTACCAGACAAGCTAAACTACTTCTATGCTCGCTTCGAGGCAAATAACACTGAAACATGCATGAGAGCACCAGTTGTTCTGGAAGACTGTGTGATTACGCTCTACACAACCGATGTGAGTAAGACCTTTAAACAGGTCAACATTCACAAGGCCGCAGGGCCAGACGGATTACCAGGACGTGTACTGCGAGCATGAGCTGACCAACTGGCAAGTGTCTTCACTGACATTTTCAACCTCTCCCTGTCCGAGTCTGTAATACCAACATGTTTTAAGCAGACCACCATAGTGCCTGTGCCCAAGAACACTAAGGTAACCTGCCTAAATTACTACCGACCCGTAGCACTCACGTCTGTAGCCATGAAGTGCTTTGAAAGGCTGATCATGGCTCACATCAACACCATTATTCCAGAAACCCTAGACCCACTCCAATTTGCATACCGCCCCAACAGATCCACAGATGATGCGATCTCTATTGCATTCCACACTGCCCTTTTCCACCTGGACAAAAGGCACACCTATGTGAGAATGCTATTCATTGACTACAGCTCAGCATTTAACACCATATTACCCACAAAGCTCATCAATAAGCTAAGGACCCTGGGACTAAACACCTCCCTCTGCAACTGGATCCTGGACTTCCTGACAGGCCGCCCCCAGGTGGTAAAGGTAGGTAACAACACATCTCCCACGCTGATCCTCAACTCAACACACCTCAGGGGTGCGTGCTCAGTCCCGTCCTGTACGCCCTGTTCACTCATGACTGCAAGGCCAGGCACGACTCCAACACCATCATTAAGTTTGCCGATGACACAGTGGTAGGCCTGATCACTGACAACGACGAGACAGCCTATAGTGAGGAGGTCAGAGACCTGGCCGTGTGGTGCCAGGACAACAACCTCTCCCTCAACGTGATCAAGACTGTTACGCTCGTCGTTTGAATGAGGAGACCAAGGTGCAGCGTGGTAGGCAAACATCTTCATTTTATTGAAATGAACACCAAAAACAACAAAATACAAAACAAACGTAAAGTTCTGCAGGCTACACAGCAACTATACAAAATCAAGATCCCACAAACTAAGGTGGGAAAAGGCTGCCTAAGTATGATCCCCAATCAGAGACAACGATAGACAGCTGCCTCTGATTGGGAACCATACCAGGCCAAACAAAGAAATATAATTCACCTAGATTGCCCACCCTAGTCACACCCTGACCTAACCAACATAGAAAATAAAAGCTCTCTATGGTCAGGGCGTGACAGCAACTGCTCGGCATCCGACCACAAGGCACTACAGAAGGTAGTGCGAACGGCCCAGTACTTCCTGCCATCCAGGACCTCTATACCAGGGGAAGGCCCTAAAAATTGTCTAAGATTCCAACCACCCTAGTCATAGACTGTTCTCTCTGCTACCACACGGCAGGCAGTACCAGAGCGCCAAGTCTAGTTCCAGGAGGCTTCTAAACAGCTTCTACCCCCAAGACATAAGACTGCTGTAATCAAATGGCTACCCAGACTACTTGCATTGCACCCTCCCCCCTCTTTTACACCGCTGCAACTCTCTGTTGTTATCATCTATGCATAGTCACTTTAATAACTCTACCTTCATGTACATATTACCTCAACTAACCGGTGCCCCCGCACATTGACTCTGAACCGGTACCCCCGTATGTAGTCTCGCTATTGTTATTTTCCTGCTGCTCCTTAATTACTTGTTAGTTATACGTTTTATTTTAAACTGCATTGTTGGGTTAGGGTTAGGGGCTCGTACGTAAGCATTTCACTGTTCGACGCATGTGACTAATAATATTTTATTTTATTTTATTTGACATAACATGGGGGGATTTTTATGTTGTTGTAGACTATTCCTGTAGCCAATACTACACCACTTGTATTATTTATATGCAAGGTGAGATCCTCTGGACTAACCTAAAATACACAGGTTGTTTGCATCAAGGACTGGAGCATGGGAATGGTCAGGACACAAACATACAAATAAGTTTTATTCAATTTCAAAATGTTCAAGTAACTCAATGAAAGCTTCCCAGACACAATGTTCAGCGCCTAGCACTATGGATAATCACTGCTGACAAGAACAGGGTTCAATCATTCTTAGTTTCATCAGCACATGAACATTAAATACTCAATGTGTCATATCTCAATTAATATTCCCATACACATCTGGTCAACACTTCCCATACCTAGAATGGCGTGCCATGGGAGAAGGGGAACAGGTACCAGTGGCAACAGGCACATACTGCCAGAAACATACTATGAATGAATTGAATGAATTTGCCTGCTCACTTTTGTCCAAGCCACAGCCGCCCCCCTGGGCACTTTGTCCAAGCCACAACCACCAAGGCACACCAGCCACAACCACCAAGGCACACCAGCCACAACCACCAAGGCACACCAGCCACAACCACCAAGGCACACCAGCCTGCGCATCAAAAGGGGATCCCCTGATTGAATGAACCAGACAGTTTATATACCTGGGCATGGCAGCCACTCCCCTAATGTTGAATTACCTGACTGAGGCCATGTTCAACACTGCAACAGTTTCACCCTGTTACAAAGACATTACTCGTATGGTAGTGGACCTGAAAGAGGAAAAGGAAGGTCTGTAATATTAGTGTGCTCCTAATGATTGATGGCTGAAAGTTGTCTGTTGCAAAGACAAACGCAGTTCCTTAAACAGAGCTAAGACATTTTCACTCCTAGTCCAAACATTCTTAGATTTTTTAAGTGCTCATATGACTGTTTTTCTTGATGTTAAGGGAGGGAAATTGAAAGGAGGAAAGTTGGATAAGAAATACATGATGATAAAGTCACGTATCTATTAATAATTTTTCTGTGTCTCATTATGTATTAGGCCATGGGTATTGAACTCTACCCTACGAGGTCCGGAGCCTTCTGGTTTTCTGTTCTACCTGATAACGAATTACATCCATCTGGTGTCCCAGGTGTACATCAGTCCCTGATTAGAAGGAAACAATGAAAAACCACAGTGGAACTGGCTTTGAGGTCCAGAGCAGTGTGAGGGTACACCAGGGGGCCAAACTCATTCCATGGAGGGCCTAGTGTGACCTAGACAACCAGGTGAATGTCCCTAACTAATCAGTGACCTTGATTCCTCAATCAAGTGCAAGAGAGGAGCTTCACTTGGCAAAAACTGTGAGACAAAAAAAAGTATTAATAGTATACACAAAACGATAGAATTGTCATATCGGGAATAAACGTAGACTAGAATTGATAAAACATTTGCAAGTTGAATGTACCAGAAACCTCACGGTGTTGGATTGTGTCAATATTTGTCCGCTACATCCTCCATTTGAGTTCTGTTTGTTTTCACTTTACCAACAAACTCTCACCCCCTGACACAGAGCACACCTGACACACAGACACAAGATGGGTGTGGTGATGTGAGAGCCAATAGACACCTGGCGTTACTAACCCAGTTCCTGGTAGTTTTCCACACAACTCTCACCCGGGAATGTGAATGATGCTTTCACACAAAACAAAATGGCCACCTTTAGCTCTGAGTGACTGCAGCCCAGTCTAAAAGGCACAAAGTGTTCCTTTAAGTTTACTCCTCCTGCTTTCATGATGCGCAGTGCTGTGGTGGGATGCCCCAAGGCCATGGCTGCGTATGTCTGAAATGGCACACTATTCCCTATATTGTGCACTACTTTTAACCAGGACACATAGGGCCCTATTTACTATATAGTACTTTTGACCAGGGCTTTAAATAGGGAACGGGGTGCCATTTTGGATGCACCCTAGGCCTCCCAAGCCCCACCAGGTTGCCTGGGTTACAGTGAGAATAAGGACTGTCTTGCTGTCTGTTTCTCATTTAGCGGAATGATACATTTGGGGTGGAATCTCCCCGTAGTGGTGGGCGGAGGCTGATTGCCATGTTGCGAACAGGCGGTTGCCATGGCGAGGACAGACCGCACCGCAGTGCAGGCAGAGTTGGATCAAACAAACAGTCTCTTCAGTGAGTCATAACCCTCTTCAGTGTGGATGGATGGAATTCTCGACGCTAAATACGGTGGACTCGCCGTTAGCCATGTAATTATTCTTACTCTGACTTTCTCTCTTTCCTCAGACCCCTCTCTCTCTCCCTCTATCTCTTTCTCTTCCAACTCTCTCCCCCTCTCTCTTAATTGCTCTCTCTTTCTCTCTCTCTCTCCTCACATTTTGCTCCTCCAACTCTCTGTTCTTCTCCCTCTCTTTCTCCTCCAAATCTATTTCTCTCACTCCCTCTCTTTCTTTCTTTCCCTCTTTCTTTCTCTCTCTCTCTCTCTCTCTCTCTCTCTCTCTCTCTCTCTCTCTCTCTCTCTCTCTCTCTCTCTCTCTCTCTCTCTCTCCAACCCCACAGCCCACTCTCTTACTCTCTCTCTATCTATCTGTCCCTGCCTTTTCCTTTCTCCTCTCCCCTCCCTCCCACTAAAAGGCTCTGGTCTGGTAGGGATATTTTTAGGGTTGCCCATTCCCTCCCATTTATTCCCACCTCGTTCCAAAAACACACACTCCACTCCACTTGTAGAGGTAAACTCAATTCGCTCAGTCATTACTCCCTCATTTCTCATGCATAGCTAACTTCTCTGGCCAGATGCTGGTGTTTGCGTTCCCCTCCTTGTCAATGGACTGATGGAGATTCAAACCAGATCTGATCTCCCAGGAGTGGTGCCTTGTTTAAAGAAGATTGACTGGGTCATGTGATATAAACAAGAACAAACAGACAGTGTGGAGGGCACCACTGAGTTGTCTGTTACAGTAGACACAGCACAGTGCATCCTGATACAGGTACCTGACAAATTAAAGGAAACCCCAACATAAAGTGTCTTAATAGGGCGTTGGGCACCACGAGCCAGAACAGCTTTACTGCACCTTGGCATAGATTCTACAAGTGTCTGGAACTCTATTGGAGGGATGCGACACCATCCTTCCACAAGAAATTCTATAGTTTGGTGTTTTGTTGATGGTGGTGGAAAACACTGTTACAAGACTGGGCATTAGCCCAATAAAGTTAAAACCTAGGCATTACCTTGGGGAGCTAACGCAAGTCTTCAGGTTTCAGGCAAGATTTCTCATCACACGGTTCACTGACTGAACCACCTCCATTATACTTGGTTGAGAGGAGGACAGCATTACAGAGGCCCAGTGTGAGGTCAATAGTCAGTCCATGGGGTTTCACACTGAGGGTCAGGTGCTCCGAAGGTCATCAACGACACCTGGCTTTTGTGTTGGAGAGATGGGCGTTGGTCAGCTAAAGATTTTATTGCTACAGTACATTAAGGTCGAGCTGGGAACATGGAACATTCCTGGAAAAAGGGAGTGCATAGCTGAAAGACCTTAGCTGGCTATATCGGACCACACACTTCCTCTGTTTATGAATGTTCTGAGTGGGAGGAGGATGGACTCAAAGTTCAAAGTGGACTACTCAGGGAAACTTCAAGGGAGGAACGTAGGGAGGTGGATAGCTGCTGCTAAAGTAGTGCTGTGATCTGATGGTTGGTCAGAGAGGTGTAATAGGAATCTGAAGACAGATGTGTTTATGTATGAGGGAGTGATTGAGTGAGAGAGAGAGAGAGAGAGAGACTGAAACACACTCGAGAGCTCAATGTGATCAAAACAGCACCTCTTGTGGAGAGACAAGGTGTCGAGATGTGCATCTGAAATGGCAACCTATTCCCTAGTACACTACTTAAAGTGGAACTGACAGCATTTTAACTACTTTGCAGATATGAAACAAACAGACAATCATAATATCAGTAAAAAATATAAAATTCCCAGTTTATGCTACGAAACCAACTTTAAGAGGTTTTAAAAATAGGATATACATTTACATTACATTTAAGTCATTTAGCAGACGCTCTTATCCAGAGCGACTTACAAATTGGTGCATTCACCTTATGACATCCAGTGGAACAGCCACTTTACAATAGTGCATCTAGATCTTTTAAGGGGGGGGGGGGGGGGGGGGCAGAAGGATTGCTTTATCCTAGGTATTCCTTGAAGAGGTGGGGTTTCAGGTGTCTCCGGAAGGTGGTGATTGACTCCGCTGTCCTGGCGTCGTGAGGGAGTTTGTTCCACCATTGGGGTGCCAGAGCAGCGAACAGTTTTGACTGGGCTGAGCGGGAACTGTACTTCCTCAGTGGTAGGGAGGCGAGCAGGCCAGAGGTGGATGAACGCAGTGCCCTTGTTTGGGTGTAGGGCCTGATCAGAGCCTGAAGGTACTGAGGTGCCGTTCCCCTCACAGCTCCGTAGGCATATATTGGAATCAACATTCTATGACGTACACTAAAGCATTGTTTACTAGATGGATGCAGTTCAATGCATGATTAATATAATTCACCAATACATTTGTTGGTAGTCTAACAAATATTGCCATCAGGTTGTAAATCCCAGCTGGCCTGGTACATTGTTTGATGCCTCCATCCTGGATGCACTGTTTCAGTTTCAATGACTCCATATTTTGGACAAAAACAGACGGATGTAACTAAGGCTGGGAATGTCATTACAATCAAAGTAGCAAGGGCAATGATCACAAGTCATAACGTGGCTAATATGCTAGTGTGTCTATTGATGTCACAAGCTAAAAACACAGAGCCTAACGTTAGCTAGCTAGCTATCTGCAAGAGGACGTCATGTTATTGGAGGAGTGGTTGAGTGACTGACTTTTTCCCCTCATAAAATTTTTAATTGGCCACACACCTAGAGATGCTCGTGTCACTTGGTTAGAAAGCAATACATGTGACTCGCTTTGTTAGCTAGCTAGCTATGCTGAACAACTGCTATCTAGTTAGCATATCTCTTGCATTCGCAAATTCACTCTGGCTAGGTACAGTGCCTTGCAAAAGTATTCACCTCCCTTGGCGATTTTTCCTATTTTGTTGCATTACAACCTGTAATTTAAATTGATTTTTATTTGGATTTCATGTAATGGACATACACAAAATAGTACAAATTGGTGAAGTGAAATGAAAAAAATTACTTGTTTAAAAAAAATGTAAAAAATTAAAAACAGAAAAGTAGTGCTTGCATATGTATTCACCCCCTTTGCTATGAAGCCCCTAAATAAGATCTGGTGCAAGCAATTACTTTCAGAAGTCACATAATTATTTCAATAAAGTCCACCTGTGTGCAACCTGTGTCACATGATCTGTCACATGATCTCTCTATATATACACCTGTTCTGAAAGGCCCCAGTCTTCAACACAACTAAGCAAGGGGCACCACCAAGCAAGCAGCACTATGAAGACCAAGGAGCTCTCCAAACAGGTCAGGGACAAAGTTGTGGAGAAGTACAGATCAGGGTTGGTTATAAAAAAATATCTGAAACTTTAAACATCCCACAGAGCACCATTGAATCCATTATTTAAAAATGGAAAGAATATGGCACCACAACAAACCTGCCAAGAGAGGGCCGTCCACCAAAACTCACGGACCAGGCAAGGAGGGCATTAATCAGAGAGGCAACAAAGAGACCAAAGATAACCCTGAAGGAACTGCAAAGCTCCACAGCGGAGATTGGAGATATAATGGCAGAATGCGAGACCCAGATGCAGTCACAGGAGGCAGATGTTTAGAGTCCAAGATGTTTAACAATCCAAACGGGGAAGGCAAGAGAATGGTACAGAATGTGAGGCTCGAGGTCAGGCAGAATGGTCAGGCAGGTGGGAATGGAGTCCAGAAAAACAGGCAAAGGTCAAAACCGGAGGACTAGTAAAAGAGAATAGAAAAGCAGGAGCACAGGAAAAACATGCTGGTTGACTTGAACATACAAGATGAACTGGCACAGAGAGACAGGAAACACAGGGATAAATACACTGGGGGAAATAAGTGACACTTGGGGGGGGTGAAGACAATCACAAGGACAGGTGAAACAGATCATGGCGTGACAATAGTATCTGTACATAGGACCACTTTAAGCCGTACACTCCACAGAGCTGGGCTTCACGGAAGAGTGTCCAGAAGAAAATAAACAAACATGTTTGGTGTTCGCCAAAAGGCATCTGGGAGACTCCCCAAACATATGGAAGAAGGTACTCTGGTCAGATGAAACTAAAATGTAGCTTTTTGGTCATCAAGGAAAATGCTACGTCTGGCGCAAACCCAACACCTCTCATCACCCTGAGAGCACCAGGATGTTTTACATTGGCAGGGACTGAGAAACTGGTCAGAATTGAAGGAATGATGGATGGCACTAAATACAGGGAAATTCTTGAGGGAAACATGTTTCAGTCTTCCAGAGATTTGAGACTGGGACGGAGGTTCACCTTCCAGCAGGACAATGACTCTAAGCATACTGCGAAAGCAACACTCGAGTGGTTTAAGGGGAACATTTAAATTTCTTGGAATGGCCTAGTCAAAGCCCAGACCTCAATCCAATTGAGAATCTGTGGTATGACTTAAAGATTGCTGTACACCAGCGGAACCCATCCAACTTGACGGAGCTGGAGCAGTTTTGCCTTGAAGAATGGGCAAAAATCCCAGTGGCTAGATGTGCAGAGACCCCAAGAGACTTGCAGCTGTAATTGCTGCAAAAGGTGGCTCTACAAAATATTGACTTTGGGGGGGTGAATAGTTATACATGCTCAAGTTTTCAGTATTTTTGTCTTATTTCTTGTTTGTTTCACAATAAAAAACATTTTGCATCGTTAAATTGGTAGGCATGTTGTGTAAATCAAATTATACAAGACAACAAAATAGGAAAAATGCCAAGGTGGGTGAATACTTTCGCAAGCCAATATATGTACTCTGATTTCAGAGCACTCTTGTCTGAGTGTGCCAGAGCGCAGAATAACTGATGAATTTATGAACACGATTCCCAATGAATAAGCATTTCACTGTAAGCATTTCACTATAAATGCTTTCACCTGTTATATTCGCCGCATGTGACCTAAGTGTAGGCAAAAAAAGTAATAGTAGTAGTCTCGAACGCTCTATATAACAAGTAAACAGCCTAACCAGCTCTGCCAGGGTAAGTAAAATGGTTAGTGAGGTGTTCCCTCATTTGTTTCTAGAAGTAGCTAGCTGGCAAGCTAGCAAACCTTAGCCATTTAGCTTGGGTGCTTGGTTGGGACAACGCATGCATTGGCAGGCAAGCTGCAGAAGTACGAGCAGGCCTTTCCCTATCGTTCATCAGTGCAATTTTGACGGCCAACTAGCTGATAAAGTTTGAGAGGTTTTATCTAATGTTCCCTCGTTAGAATTTAGCTCATCTTGCTCTGGCTAGCGTTAGTTGTTGATCTTGTTGTTGTTGATATGCATATAGGGAAAGATAACCTAACTTGTTATGGTTGTTTGATCAATAGGACTGTAAAGTTCCCAAATGTAAGAGGACTCCTGTCGTATTCACCTACAGTATTTTGCCGAATACTGTACGATCTAATGATCTAAAGTCACGGTGTTGCCACTGCCTGTAAACACATAATCCAGTTCATGAATGATGGCAGGCCCTTGTAGCAAACGGCTTGTTTGCATATAGGGCCTACTGTACCTCTGATTGGCTATGGTGCACCGGTCTGCGTAGATTTCGGTCCTGAATAAGACAAATGTTTTACTTGCTGCAGTGTCTATTAATTGTCGAAACGCACGGCCGCTTTCCCACTCTACATTGCTATAGAAGTTTTACAAACTCTTTAGTATTCATAATTCCCAATCATTCTAAGAATTTATGAAAACGTGAAAATTGTCATTTCTAAGAGCTCACTTGTCAAAAATGTAAAAACAATGTGTCATATTCTTCCTGGAGGTGTGTGTGTGTGTGTGTGTTTGTGTGCATTTGCATGCGTGTGTAAAAAGGAATAACTGTCGAGGTGAACAGTATGCCAAGTGCCAAGGAGCCAAGTATTTATTATTAGTCTGCTGGTCATTATTGAGGAGCAGAACTCTGATATTTTCTTCAACAGCTTGTGGAAAATGTACATTCGATTATGGAAAGTCGTGTGTGTGCAAGCATGCCTCAGGCTACATTCCTGTAACAGCTCAAACACACACAATGAAAAGGAACATCACCATATATTTTGTGTAAACAGTCATTTCAACTCAACTGTCAACTCATTCTACTTTCAGCATTCTGTATCAAACTGTGTTTGTCAGTTCTATAGACAACCAGATGTGGAATGCCCAACTAATGAAACATTTAGGGTAAGTCCCAAGTGGCACTCTATATCCTACATAGTGCACTACATCTGACCAAAACCGTGTTGGCCCTGGACAAAAGTAGTGCACTAAGTAGGGAATATTGTAGGGTACCATTTGGCACGAACCCTTAGCCGTGTTTCACGGACATTCTTCCAGGCCCTCGTCATACACATGTCAGCTTCAGCGGACATATTGGACATTGAGCTTGACATTCTATGAGAGACTTTATTTTCAGCTCAGACATATTTTTTGTCAAACGACATCTTCTCTTCTCTTCGCCTTAAATTAAGTTTATTTCGGAACTCAAAGGTCAAAAGTAAAGACCGTGGTCCTCTTGGGATCGTTGGAAATGGGAGGAAAAACAGACAATAATTTTCAGGGTTTTTGGTGCAACACGTCAGTTTACATCAACCTGAAGATGACTATTTAATCTAAATCTACTGCCCTCTGAAACCGTCACATATGTTTCCATGAAGTCCCACCGTGCGTCAACATAAGAGGAGGACATTCACTAGGGAGCAGAGGCTTCAGGGCTTAAACTGTCTGTGTCATAAGACTGGATTCAGATACACTGCTAAGGGGAGGATGACTCATAACAATGGCTGGAACTGAGCAAATGGAATGGCATCAAACACATGCCATTCCGCTCCAGCCACATGAGATTCATTTCCAGCCATTACCGCGAGCCCATCCTCCCCAATTAAGGTGCCGACAACCTCCCGTGCTGCTGTTGCTTTCTCAGTTATTGGAAATAATTAAACCTTCTCCCACTCTTCTTTCTAGGCAACCAGGTATATGAATCCTCTTTCCAATTAATTACATGAATTTACCATAAGTTAGAGTTGTGTACCCCAGTTATACAGCTACCAATTGTACAATACTTTGAGTGATGTAATGATATTATGATACTGTTGAGAAGAAGTACCATAGCAAAGCCAAACGGCAAAAGTTTGTAGAGTTGAGAGTTGGTGAGATTTTACATAAACCACTCAGAATCTTCTATTAACTCACTTTCCTGGAATCCTCTCTCTCTCTCTCTCTCCTCTCTCTCTCTCTCTCTCTCTCTCTCTCTCTCTCTCTCTCTCTCTCTCTCTCTCTCTCTCTCTCTATCTCTATCTCTGTCTCTGTCTCTGTCTCTGTCTCTCTCTTTCGCTGCCTCTCTCTCTCTCTCTCTCTCTCTCTCTCTCGCGCGCTCTCTCTTTCTCTCTCTTTCTCTCTCTCTCTCTCTCTCTCTCTCTCTCTATCTCTCTCTCTCTCTCTCTCTCTCTGTCTCTCTCTCTCTCTCTCTCTCTGTCTCTCTCTCTCCGTGCACTATTCCACTCAACAACGTGCCAAAGGGAGACTGGCCTTTCTTGACATTCCACTCAGGAAGCCGTGTACAGCAGATAACGAAGAAGGGAAGGAGAGAGAGTGGTGAAGAGGAGGGAGAGCGGTGGAGGAGGAGGGAAAGAGGTGGCGGTGCAGGAGGAGGGAGAGAGGTGGAGGAGAAGGAGGAGGAGGAGGAGGAGGAGAGAAGTGGAGGAGGAGGGAGAGAGGTGGAGGAGGAGGGAGAGAGGTGGAGGAGGAGGAGAGAGGTGGAGGAGGAGGGAGAGAGGTGGAGGAGGAGGAGGAGGAGCAGGAGGAGCAGGAGGAAAGAGAGGTGGAGGAGGTGGGAGAGAGGTGGAGGAGGGAGAGAGGTGGAGGAGGAGGGAGAGAGGTGGAAGAGGAGGAGGAGGAGGAGCAGCAGGAGGGGAGAGAGATGGAGGAGGAAAGAGAGGTAGAAGAGGAGGAGAGAGGTGGAGGAGGAGGGAGAGAGGTGGTGGAGGAGGAGGAGGGGGAGGAGCAGGAGGAGCAGGAGGAAAGAGAGGTGGAGGAGGTGGGAGAGAGGTGGAGGAGGGAGAGAGGTGGAGGAGAAGGGAGAGAGGTGGAAGAGGAGGAGGAGGAGGAGCAGCAGGAGGAGGAGAGAGGTGGAGGAGGAAAGAGAGGTAGAGGAGGAGGAGAGAGGTGGAGGAGGAGGGAGAGAGGTGGGAGAGGAGGGAGAGAGGTGGAGGAGGGAGAGAGGTGGAGGAGAAGCGTGAGAGATGGAAGAGGCAGGAAAGAGGTGTAGGAGGAGGGAGAGAGGGGAGAGAGAGGTGATAGAGAGGTGGAGGAGGACGGAGAGAGATGGAGGAAGAGGAGAGAGGTGGAGGAGGAGGGAGAGAGGTGGGAGAGGAGGGAGAGAGGTGAAGGAGGAAGGAGAGAGATGGAGGAGGAGGGAGAGAGGTGGATGAGGAGGGAGAGATGTGAAGAGGAGACACGCTCTGTAGGCGGTGCGTTAGTTGGCTGAGACCCCAGACATGGAAACGGAGGGCTAATTAATAATGGCCAGGAAACAGGATTTGTTTTTGTTGAGCAGCTGAACATGAAATTAGGGCTTTATCTCAGCCTGTCAGACTCCGTCAAGCTCTATGTTCCTGGGGTCAAACTCATGGAACCAGACCAAGAGGACCAGATGACATGACACATACACCATTTAGGACTATCAGAGATGGAGACATGGCTCACTCCAAACAGGGAGGAGGGGGGGGGGGAAGGGTGGAGGTAGAGGATGAGGTGGAAGGAGAAAGGGGGTGGAGAGGGTGAAGTGGAGGGGGTGGGAGAAGGAGAGGGAGATGAAGGGAGAGGGTAAGAGAGGGAGAGAATGGGAGTGAGTCAGAAGGAGAAAGATCGAGGAAGAGTGGGGGAATTAATAGCCTTTTTATCCACGCAAAGGACACTAACGACAGTAGAAAACCTGGGTGTTTATTGATTCTAATGTATTTTTATTTCTCTGTTTCACTTTGCTTTCATCTCTTTGCCTTGCTGACTCGTTCTCTCTTTCTCCCTCCTTTCAGTCTTTCCTTTTAATTCTCTCCTATTGATACCATTACCCCTTTCTCCATGCATGCTGAGTTAGCCATTAGTGTTAGCTAACAACAGAACAGGCCAAGTTGTCTCAGATCGGGGATAGAGCCGTGTGGATCAGCGTGGCTATATAAAGTCTCAGAGCTCAGCTCCGTTCAGCCCTCCTTGCCTTTCCCATATTCTTCCCACAGTCGTTGCTGCCAAGCCAACACACAGTTTCCTGGCTTAGTTTCAGGAAAGTGCTACTCCGAGCCTGAGGATGGAAACTTAGAGTGGCTCTTTGCCAGGATACAATAAAACACAGGGTCTGATGATTCAGAGAAGGGGGCTAGACACTGCCTCCTTTATCATCAGGCTTACCCTCAGGACACTTCTCTTATCAGGCAGGACCCCATATGCCCATTACTGTACATTACTGCCAGACAAACGAGGTCTCAGTGCATTTCGTATTACTCTGTACGTAAATCCAAGACACTACATTCACACTGAACAAAACTTTTGGTCCCATGTTACATGAACTGAAATAAAAGATCCCAGAAATGTTTCATGCGCACAAAAAACATATTTCTCTTAAACGTTGTTAACAAATTTGTTAACAACGTTTAAGAGAAATATGTTTTCTATGTCAGTGAGCATTTCTCATTTGACAAGATAATCCAACCACCTGACATGTGTGGCATACCAAGAAGCTGATTAAACAGCATGATCATTACACAGGTGCACCTTGTGCTGGGGACAATAAAAGACCACTCTAAAATGTGCAGTTTCTCACACAACACAATGCCACAGATGTCTGAAGTTTTGAGGGAGTGTGCAATTGGCATGCTTCGCGCAGGCATGTCCACCAGAGATGTTGCCAGAGAATTGAATGTTCATTTCTTTATCATAAACCACCTAGTTTTAGAGAATTTGGCAGTACGTCCAATCGGCCTCACAACCACAGACAATGTGTAACCACACCCACACGCCCAGGGCCTCCATATCCGGCTTCTTCACCTGTGGGATCATCTGAGACCAGCCACCCGGACAGATGATGAAACTGTGGGTTTGCACAACCGAAATGGCCTCTGGCATGCTGGAAAAGTGTGCTCTTCATGGATGAATCCCGGGTTCAACTGTGTTAGTGAGCGGCTTGCTGATGTCAATGTTGTGAACAGAGTGCACCATGGTGGCGGTGGGGTTATGGTATGGGCAGGCATAAGATACGTACAACGAACATGATTGCATTTTATCAATGGGAATTTCAATGCACAGAGATACCGTGATGAGATCGTGAGGCCCATTGTCGTGCCGTTCATCCGCCCCATCACCTCATGTTTCAGCATGATAATGCACAGCCCAAGTTGCAAGGATCTGGACACAATTCCTGGAAGTTGAAAATGTCCCAGTTTTTCCATAGCCTTCATACTCACCAGACATGTCACCCATTGAGCATGTTTAAAGTGCTCTGAATCGACGTACGACATCGTGTTCCAGTTCCCATCAATATCCAGCAACTTTGCACAGCCATTGAAGAAGAGTGGGACAACATTCCACAGGCCACAATCAACAGCCTGATGAACTCAATGCAAGCGATATGTATCGTGATGCATGAGGGAAATGCTGGTCACGCCAGATACTTACTGGTTTTTGGATCCACGCCCCAACTTTTTACATTTTTTTGAAAGTTGTCTGTGATGAGATTCGAACACACAACCTTTGGATAACTAGACGTTCGCATTATATGCCCACCCCGACCAACCACCCTCCTTCTGTTTTTGCCGTAAGTAACCTTCTGTCTTAAGTAACCATACCAAACGTAACATATCATACTAATTCAAGTGTCCCAGATGTTACGTCTAGTCTACAAGACCAGTCTGGCCAGACACCCTTAATGAACACTAATGCTTTGAACAGAGAAATGTTTTTTCATTCTCTCTCTCCCTTTATCTATTTTCTATCTCTCTCTCTCCCTTTATCTCTCTCTCTCTCTATTCAATTCAATTCAATTCAATTCAATTCAAGGGGCTTTATTGGCATGGGAAACATGTGTTAACATTGCTAAAGCAAATGAGGTAGACAATACACAAAAGTGAAACAAACAAAACGAATTAACAGTAAACATTACACATACAGAAGTTTCAAAACAATAAAGACATTACGAGTGTCATATTAAATATATACAGTGTTGTGACAATGTACAAATGGTTAAAGCACACAAGTTAAAATAAGTAAGCATAAATATGGGTTGTATTTACAATGGTGTTTGTTTTTCACTGGTTGCCCTTTTCTTGTGGCAACAGGT